>NC_068994.1:41438104-41445569 GCF_001194135.2 Octopus bimaculoides | reverse complement strand
TATATATATATATATATACATACATGTATGTATATATATACATACATGTATGTATATATATATATATACATACATGTATGTATATATATATATATATACATACATGTATGTATGTATATATATATATATATATACACACACACACATTAACCTTATCTGATTTTCATTCTTTGCTCAATAGTATTGATTTTTTTGATGAGTTCATTGTTCTTCGTCCTGACACCTAGTTCACTTTTGTTCCTGTCATTTCAGCAGTAATACGCTGTTAGAGTCATTAAATTTGCAAAACTAAATGTCTGTATTATTGGATTGAAGAGTTTCTTTTGTGGACAGGAAGTGAAATTCAACTAAACATTTGTTATAAACAAGCCAGAGTCATGAATGTGAGTATATATATACATACATTCATACATACCAATGCATGTATACACACACATGCATATGCATACATATGCATGCATATATATATATGTATATTATGCATATTCACACATACACACATGTATGCATGCATACATATATGTACATATTCATATATTTATATATATATATATATATATGTGTGTGTGTGTGTATGTGTATGTGTATACAACATAAAAACATATTATATGTATATAACATAAAAAGATATTATTATTAATGAAAAATTATAATATAAGTGGCTAGCAAGCATAAAATAACCAAAATGGTAAAATTACAAATTTGTAATCAGAATACAAGATAGTACACCGCGTTGCTAGAAATAGGAGTCAAATGGTTCAAGTTCCACAATAAATCACTTATATACTGGTGAATTCAAGGAAATGCATATATAAAAGCCATCTCACCAATAGCAAATAGAAATCACAAATGAGTTGCAGACATACTGATATCACGGAATTTTGGACCTTGTGATAAACACTTAGTCTTTGTCAGTTTGTATGACTGCCAAGGGCTAAAATATTCTTTCTTCAGATCTTCTTAGCTGGAGTCTCTGTTTATAGCAGAGACTCCAGCTAAGAAGATCTGAAGAAGGAATTGTAATTCCGCAATATCATTGGACTATAGATAACCAAATTACAACAGGTGTACAATCCATTTTTTGTTCTATAGAGCATTGTTGTACCATTCTAAACTTTTTATTCTTTATAAACAAATCATTTGTGCAGACTGTTTGACGAATGCTGAATACCTATATGTCATCTTGGAAGGGAGAGTTCATCATTATTATTACTATTATTATTATTATTATTATTATTATCATTATTATTATTATTACCTTCGTACATTGGGCCTCACCGAGGTGATGACTACTGACCGAGACCTTTGGAAATGTGCTGTGCGTGAGAAGACCCGGCAAGCCAAGTAAGATCGTTGCCAGTGCCCCTGGACTGGTTCTTGTGCGGGTGGCACATGAGATGCACCATTTTGAGCGTGGCCGTTTTCGTGCGGGTGACACGTAAAAGCACCCACTACACTCTCTGAGTGGTTGGCGTTAGGAAGGGCATCCAGCTGTAGAAACTCTGCCAAATTAGACTGGAGCCTGGTGTTGCCATCCGGTTTCACCAGTCCTCAGTCAAATCGTCCAACCCATGCTAGCATGGAAAGCGGACGTTAAACGATGATGATGATGATGATGATGATTATCATCATTAAGGTGGCAAGCTGACAGAATCATTAGGGCATTTCGTCTGTCTTCTCATTCTCAGTTAAAATTTCACTGGGGTTGACTATGCCTTTCATCCTTTGGGGGAGGGGGTCAATAAATTAAGTATCAGTTATGCATTGAGGTTGATGTAATTGACTGGTCCCCTCCCACAAAATTTTAGACCTTATCCCTATAGTAGAAAGGATTATTATTATTATTATTACTATTATCAATAATATTATGATCATTATTAATAGTGGTGGTGGTGGTGGTGGTAGTAGCAGCAGCAGCAGCAGCAGCAGCAATAATATCAATAGCAGCAACAGAGTGGAGTTTAGTTTAGGGAAGCTATTGCATGCTAAAATGTTGTATTTCATCTAAAATGACAGAGCATTGTGACAACTGGTGTGATAAACATTGATATTTCATATGGGATGTCCAGTTAACAGTAATAATACTAGCTTTGGGATAGTATAATAAAGAATGATATTATATTACTTTAAGAGAGAAAAATATTATAATGTGAAAGAAAACAATATCTAGAGGAGTGGTTCTCAAACAATGAACAGCAGAGTATTAATGTGAAGCAAGATGTAGATAGCTGTACCATGAAAATAAGAACTTACACTTAAAAATGTGAAAACGTGAAAAATACAAACAAGAAATTTTAAATGTAAAGTCTTGATAACTGTTTTATTTATTAAATACTTAATAATTTCCTATACTTTAAATTATTTATATGTTAGCACAATAGTAAGTTCCTACCTACCAATTTTTTGTGTATCACTAAAACATGACAGAAATGTGTGTGTTTGTGTGTCTGTGCGTAAAAAAGGATTCAATGTCTTTCCCCAAGCCATAGGCTTATAAGCCCAGTTTCATACAATTTTGTGGCATGTATATTGTAAGAAAAAGAAAGGATAAACCCTATGGAGATATATATATATATATTGATAAGAGTGAGAATGACGAACATCAAGATGCAGCAAATTTTGTGATATCAATGTGCCTTTAATTATCTCTTTCTCCATCTTTTCCTGTCGCTTCATTTTCTTTTCTCTGTTTCCCATTCTCCCTCTACCTCTCTTTCTCTCTTTGAAGTCTTTATAAATTGCATCTTTATGTATAAAATAATTATTTTATACATATATATATTACGAGTCCCTCCTAGCATGAGGCTTTTTTGTATAGTAATACCCTTAATATAAATGAATATATTTATAGGAAATAATTACAAAATTTTTCCCTTATGAGGTTTTTCATGCTAACTACTTGGTAAATTCTTATAAAGATTTTATCCTATATATATATATATATATATATATATATATAATGATTTTTGAGACAATAACTGATGAAGAAACAGTACATCTATGTCCTGTATGTGTATTTTCTGTTTGCACTTTTGTTCAGCTTCTGTTTTAATTCCTGGAACTCTCCATTTTCTGCTTATATATATATATATATATATATAGTAGAAAATTCTTACCTAAGATACCATGCAGTAGAACTGAATTCAAAGTTGTGTGTTTGCAAAGCAAGTTTGTGAACCATATAGACATGCCTTTGTTTAATATATTTTGAGATTTCATACACTCCAATACATTTTTTAACGTTCTAAAATATGTACCAGTGACAAAATTGTTTCAAAACCACCAATGCGGAGTTATGTTACCAATCATTTCATTTGAGATAAGAGGAGATTTTAATAGTATATATTTTTCTTTTCTTTCAGGTTTCCCTCATCAAGTATTTCATGTATTTCCAAGACCAAATTACCAGAATTCAAGGCAAAAGTGTCAAGAATTTTTTTTTCTCTGAAAAGCTTTATTCTGAGGACACAACTGTAATTATTTTGACCAATTCCCAGAGATATTTGGTAAAAGTGATGCATATTTCAATAGGACAACCACTTCATTTGATGGACAATACATCAACCAACCATAAGAATCAAATCACTCACTGATCTCCAGTTTTATTCCCCCCACCCACCCACCTACCACCACTACCATTATTAATCATTACAGAAATAAGGAATAAAAATTAAAATTTAAAAAAAAAAATTTTTTTTTTTTTTTTTTTTTTGCAAAAAAAAAGAAAATCCTCAGAAGAACACTTGAAGAAGAACTTTGCCGACTGAACTTCTGGAATAAATTTAGCTTGACTTTTTTTATAAGGGACCCAAGTATAGAAGAAGAAGAAGTCAAAAAAGAAAAAAAAAAGAAAAAAAAGAAAAAAAATTTCTATATAATTCCTAAACTCGAGCTTTTTTAAAGTTCAGTGCTTCACTGTAAGGATGACTATCTTCAACTTTGGCAGTATGTAACATTCACAAGGAACATAGTGTTTTAATTCCGGAGTTTGTTTTTTTTTTTCAAATTCTTGTTCTTGTTTTTGTTTTGTTTTTTTCTGTTCTGTTTCCGTTTCCACCATTAGGTGTTGCTATTACCTTACCTTGTAAATGATGTATCCTGGTTAAGGTGAGTATATTCGTACTTAGCAGTTAAGTGTTGAAGTCTTGAAGACGAGTGTAGCTTCCATTGTCAGCCAGACTGTTAAAAAAAAAACAACATTTATGCCAAACACTTCATCAACTAACAACTCCCACTCCTCTAGGACATTTATGTAAACACCACAAACACACATACACACAACAACAAAATACATACATAGATACACACACATTTACACATACATCCACTCATACACATGCACACACACACATATATATATATTTATACATACTACAGCATTTACAAAAACTCTCCCTCGCACATTACAAAACTATGCAAATTCAACAGACCAAAATGATTATAATAACAATAATTTGACGAAATTTAAAGTGAAGCAAAGGAGAGAAAGTTAAAATAAAATCCAAACTATTGCACGGTTTGGATATTTTTTATGACTATGCTATTCTGAAATTACCTATTCATGTAAATAACAATCTGAATATTACCAGATAAAATTATACTTCTGTCTTATTCACGTTTATCTTCAGTCTTTTGTCTTTATTCATCAATGTTAATTTTCTTTTTATCACTGGTGTTATCATCACTCATAGCTGTCAGTACACTATTACCATCACCATCACCATTGCATACAATCTGCTATTCTGTTTTTTTTTTTTTACTGTTATGACCATCGCAAAAGTGGAGAGCTGTCAGAATCATTAGCATGCCGGACAGAATGCTTAGTGGCATTTTCGTCCATCTGTATGCTCTGAGTTCAAATTTTACCGAAGTTGACTTTGCCTTTCAACTCCTCTTGGGATCGATAAAATAAGTACCAGATGAGCACTGGGGATGGGTCGACGAAATCGACTTACCCCTCCCCCAACACTGCTGGCCTTGTGCCAAAATTTGAAGCCAATATTGAGATCATTGAGAACATTATTATTTTTGTTATAATTACTCCAAATGTCATTGCCACCAACAGCAACAACAACAACCCCACCATCACCACCCCCACTACCACCACTGCCATTGCCAGCAGCAGTACCACCATCAACACTATAACCATTAGGTAACAATACCGTCATCTATTACGACCATAGTCAATATTAGTATTGTTATTGTTATTGTCACTAACCATCAGTACCATTACTGCCAATCAAGCTAATGAAGGAGACACCACAGGATCACTTGGTCTGCTAAAAATAATAGCTAAAGCTTCCTCAAATCACATGCTTAGGAAATAGGAGACTACATTTGATGATGTATTCCTAGATACCCTTTCTAAGATAGGACGGTTGTGATTGGAACGTCTTCGATCAAGATTGACTTGATGCTAAATGACACAAACATTGTCATCATCATCTTCATCATTATTTTGCTGGTGTCATCATCATCACTGTCATCACCATTACCACTTTCCCCTCCTCTTCCTCCCTTATCATTGTTGTTGATGGTGGTAGCAGTATCATTGGTGGCATAGTTGTTGTTGTTATCTGTTTTATCATCATCATCATCACTATCAGCATAATCATTATTTTGTTTAATTTTATAACCATTGCTACTCCATGCGTATATATGTATTAAACCAGTGAATTGTCAGGTACATCTATAATATGCTCAACACAACAATTATAAGGCCAGAGTTTATATATTAGTCAGCAGAAACCAATGGACCACATTTTGAAGAGGTGGGGAAAAAATGAGAAACCCAGTGAGAACATTGTTTTGCATTAGTTCGATGATAAAACTGAAAAAGAAATACAGACATTGATCATAGCTATTCATATCTAAATACAGATATGTACACAGGCGCAGTTGTCGCTGTATGGTAAGAAGTTTGCTTCACAATCACAAAATTCTGGCTTCAGTCTCACAGAAGTCTTCAAGCAAAGACTCCTGAGAGGCTTTGGTAGCCAGAAACTGAAAAATACCTGCTGTATGAATGTGTATTATTTCTTTACTACCCACAAGGGGCTACACACAGAGGGGACAAACAAACGGATTAAGTCGATTATATCGACCCCAGTGCATAACTGGTACTTATTTAATCGACCCCAAAAGGATGCAAGGCAAATTCGACCTCGGCGGAATTTGAACTCAGAACGTAGCGGCAGACGAAATACCGCTAAGCATTTCGCCCAGCGTGCTAACATTTCTACCAGCTCACTGCCTTATGAATGTGTGTTTGTGTCTGCGCGTGCATGCAAAAGTATGCACGTGTCTGTCTGTGTGTGTTTTCTTGTCTTGACATCGTCTGGTAGTTGTAAATGATTGCTACTGTCGTGCAACCAGTACTTTTCATTTCCAATATTCTGCAAGGCCACATCTGGCCACAGGGAAAATATTAAATTGCTTGGAAATGAGTGCTGACAACAGAAAGGACATCTGCCATATAAAACCTGCCTCAATAAACTCCATCTGACCCATGCAAGCACAGAAAGGAATACATTAAATTAATGATGAACATATGTTAAAACCTATTATAGGTGTCAATCACAAACAAGTATCGCTAGGTTGAATGTACCATGTTGCTGATTGTTTTTGATACCAGTGTAGTCCTAAGTACTCCTTGAAATAGAGGAATAGCAGGATATGATAACTGGAAGGAGCAAGAGGTGCACCTGTACTATACAAGACATTAGTTTTCTGTAACTTAATGCAATTAAGTGTTCCTTGATCCATTCAAGTTAGTGATTCTCAAACAGGGTCCGTTTAAGATTTTGAGGGGTCAGTATAAGCAAAGTAGTAAATTGGGGACTCAAGGTAGTATTTTAAGGGTCCATGAAAAATTTTTGCCCTCAAATGTCTATATTGCAAGAAATAGTTAGATTTCTTTCTCTAATGTTTTACATAGTTTAACATGTTCCCAGCCACTGAAACATGTCCTTTTACAGATCCTATTGCAAAGCTATACAACTGAATATATGGAAAACAATATGGGGATTTCGAAAGACTATGAAACTAGTTTTTAAACATTGAATGGCTATGGGAGTCCATCAGAATAAAATAGTAATCAAAAGGGATCAATAAGCCAAAAATGTTTGGGAAACACTGATTTGAGTCCAGCATCCAAATACACTTGGAATACCCTATGCAAGGTGCCAAACAACTGTAATGATGAAATATATTTTGGGACTAATAACATATAAACTTATGTTTATCTTAATCTCTCCTACATTTGCTCTGTATTTCATGACTAGTAATGCTGCTTAGTATAGGAGTTGATTAACAACTCTCCTGGAAGTACACTGGAATATGAAAGTCTAAATGGAACTCTAAACATACCAGGAGTAGTTGTACACTTATTTGTATAGTTACATATATATTTCTATATATACATCTATTTGTGTGTGTGTATATATATATATATATATATATATAT
>NC_068994.1:41437420-41437928 GCF_001194135.2 Octopus bimaculoides | reverse complement strand
ATATATATAAATTTAAATAATAAGGGTGAAAAATTGAATATTAATTTGATTAATATCAATTTAAAACCGGTGGCCTAGCATATAAAAAAATCTGAAGATACAGAAAAATTATATTACATACATATAAGAGGGATTAGGTGTGCCAAACGAAAACTTTTGAAATATAACCCCAAATGTAATTGGTAGAACATTATACATGTTCAATCTCATGCGGACGTCTCATGTATAGCTCTGCAAATTATATTGCTATGACGATCATACTGATGAGTTGCGAACATTTATGTAAGTAATTACGTAAGTGGTAACAATGAATCCAGGTTTGTGATTAATCTTTATATTTTGTATCTTTTCATTTGTCTTGCTCGCTTACGTTCTGGCATTTGCTGAATTTTCTTGAGAACAATCTTTTCTTAGCGGTCAGACCATAGGTGGTCTTGTTCTTGTATAGTGGATGTCCACTTAGTGGTCATCCCTCTTATATATATATATATATATATATATATACATA
>NC_068994.1:41434753-41437402 GCF_001194135.2 Octopus bimaculoides | reverse complement strand
ATATATATATATATATATATATATATATATATATAGTAAAAAAGAATTTTGTTGAAGAGATGAGTTGTAGTGAAAAAAATATATTACAAAAGAAGGAAAATGCACACAATTTAGATATTTTTAATATATTTAAAACGATAGAATATCATGATAATCGACCGGTTTCCCATTTCACTGATCATGACATAGAAACTGGTGAAAATATTGCAATTTCATATTTTCTTAAGAAGTTTTTAGTCTATGTTGTTTCAATGGGAGTTTATTTGTAAATGAATTAGCATGTACAAAAAAATCTAAGGGAAGGTAATTGGTGATTATATAAAAATAAATAAATGTGCCCTTTAAAAGCCTAGCCAGGCTCATGGGCCTGGTTTCCCGGTTTCAATGGCGTATGCATTCCCCAGCTGGACGACACAAGTCCATCGCAGCGTTACTCATTTTTGCCAGCTGAGTGGACTGGAACAATGTGAGGTGATTATATACATAACAAATAAAATGCCAGGTGGTATGAGAGGTGAATATATTTATTTAACCACTTGTTATCCTTAGGATTACAGCTGTTTTGCAGCCTTCATCAACTAAAGATAAGTTCAGTCAATAATAAATTATTTTATATAACATATCTGCACTAATATGCATGCTATGCATTGTACAATATAGATTGTATACAATTACAAATCAATGCAGATAAAGAAGGCTAGCTCATCAGATCACCAGAATATCGTGGTCACACCAATACTTCAGTCTATAAATCCATGTACTATTCTACAAATACATACATACATACATACATACATATAGGCATGCATGCATACATAAAGCGTTATGCATTATCAAGAACGTAAATATAAAGTGAACATACTCACTTTCAGGACATGATGAACCAAGTTAGGTTTGTTGCATTATTTGATCAAAAAGTTAAAAATTCAGGGGTGTTTCATTCCTGGACCAAGTGGCACCTTGTGTCTCAACAAGGTATTTAATTTCAATTTGAGGAGTACTCATCCAGTTTTAAAAATAGCGAGAAAAGGTATGTTTGGGATGTGTATGAAGTTCTATTATTAGTAGTATTGTTAGTATCATCATCATCATCATCTGCATAATCATTTAACATCCACTTTTCCATTCTTGCATGGTTTGGATTGAAGTTATCGAGGTAGATTTCCTACTACCTGATGCCCTTACAGTTACCAAACTTCATCTATTTCCAAACAAGGTTATGTTCACTATGGCCTGACACGTTACATTTATCACATGAGGTCAAGGAGACAGCAACACATACACATGCACACAGAGACACACACGCACATGTATACATACATACATGATGGGCTTTTTCTTGTTTTCATCTTCCAAAAACACTCACAAGGCTTTGGCCAGCCTGAGGCAATAGAATACATTTCCCAAGGTGCTAGTGTCTTGGACTGAGACCATATGTGTTGGAACCAAACTTCTTACAACAGAGCCACATCTGTGCCATGTATATATGTGTGTGTGTGTGTGTGTGTCAAATGTTTCTTTTCTTTTATTCCTTTAATTGTTTCAATCATTTGACTGCTGCCACACTGGAGCACTGCCTTAAGGGTTTTCAACAAAGAAGTCGATCCCAAGACTTATTCTTTGTAAGCCTATTGCTCATTCTATCGGTCTCTTTGCTGAACTGCTAAGTTACAGGGATATAAACACACTAGCATCAGTTGTCAAACAATGGCAGGGGGGACAAACAGAGACACACATACACACATAAATAGGTAAATATGTATATATATGATGGACTTCTTTCAGTTTCTCTCTACCAAATCCACTCACAAGGCTTTGGTCAACCCGAGGCTATAGTAGAAGACACTTGTCCAACGTGCCATGCAGTGGAACTGAACCCAGAACCATGTGGTTGGGAAGCAAGCTTCTTATTACACAGCCATGCTTGTGCTTGCATCTTCTTACCACACAGCCACATTTATATAGCATTATTATGAAGTAAGGGATGACAGGGTATCTATGGTACAATCGATAATGCGGTTGCCTGGAGACCATTAAGTGTAAAGTTCATGTCCTGTGGGAAGGCTTGTTCTCGTCTTATTGTCTTAGATTAGTGCTTGTAAATATCTGATACAGTTTATATTTAGAATTTTTAGAATTTATGTATAGCATTTATACATACGCACACATATGTATATACAAATATAAATACTTATATATACATATATATATATAGGCGTAGTAGGAGTGGCTGTGTGGTAAGTAGCTTGCTTACCAACCACATGGTTTCGGGTTCATTCCCACTGCGTGGCACCTTGGGCAAGTGTCTTCTACTATAGCCTCGGGCCGACCAAAGCCTTATGAGTGGATTTAGTAGATGGAAAACTGAAAGAAGCCCATCGTATACATACATATATACATATATATGTACACATATATATATATACATATATATATATATATACACATATATATATATACACATATATATATATACACATATATATATATATATACACATATATATATATATACACATATATATATATATACACATATATATATATATATACACACATATATATATATACACACATATATATATATATATATACACACATATATATATATATATATATATATATATATATACACACACACATATATATA
>NC_068994.1:41428627-41431127 GCF_001194135.2 Octopus bimaculoides | reverse complement strand
TCTCTCTCTCTCTCTCTCTCTCTCTCTCTCTCTCTCTCTCTCTCTCTTTCACTGTACTCAATTTTCTGCACTCACCCTATCTTCTGCCCATTCTATTTGTCATGTTACTTTGAATGAAGAATAACAACATTGAGCAGAAAGGATCCTGGTACAAGACGTTTAAAAACAAGATGTTTAAAAGTTCACTTTCTCACCATGTGGTTTCAGGTTCAGTCCTATTGCATGATACCTTTTGTAAGTGTCTTCAACTATATCGCCTCAGGCCGAATAAAGCTGTGTCAGTGGATTGGTAGAAGAAAATAGAAAGAAGACCACTGTATATGTATACATACTCACATATATGTGTGTGTATGTGTGTATGTGTGTGTGTGTTTATCTCCTTGGTAGGAAAGAGAAGATAAAGAGAAAGTGACAATTGTAAAGTTTGGATAAGGTTGATATGAATAGATGTAGTGAATGATTGATAAAGGATGGTGGTGGTGATGGTGGTGGTGGTGGTAGTGGTAGGGAGTGATCAGTGATGCACTGGGATGACAGTAACAGCACTGTGATGATGATACCGTAGATAGGGAAAGGATGAGAGAGGGAGAGAAAGAGAAAGAGATGATGATGATGATGACTGGCTGGATAGATCGTGAGAGTGGAGGAGGCTGGCATACTGCATGTGGAGGAGTGAAAGACACATAGTGGTGGCAAAAGTGTGATAGCTTTTGTGACCTGGTTTAGTGTCAATGTAAAATGTAGGTGAAAAGGATAATCTGAAGGATGACAGATGGATATCAAGTGAAATTATTTCAGGTAAGTGAGAAAGAATAGTACTTTCAAGGAAAAGCTGCAGTATGTATATATATATTATACATACACACATATGTTGCTTCTGGATTCTGTTCAGTGCTTGTGTGTGTATGTGTGTGTGTTTGTCTCTGGACACTGCTTGACAACCAGTGCTCATGTGTTTATATCCCCATAACTTAACAGTTCGGTAAAAGAGACTGATAGAATAAGTACCAGGCTTAAAATAAATAAGTACTGAATTTGATTCATTTGAATAAAATTCTTCAAGGTGAAGCCCCAGCATGACAGCGATCTATTGGCAGAATCAAGTAAAAGATAAATGATATACAACGTAAGTGGTTGAGTATTCTAAAGATACATGTACTCTTAGCATAATTTATACACTGAATGTAACAGGACTGGTTGTTTGAAGTACAGATGTAATTCATCCAATAGGCTTCCATATAGTTTCCTGTCTGCCCAGTTTCAATCCCAAAGCTTCAGTTAACTCAAAAAAATCTTGCTCAAGATGCCATGCTGAGGACAACTCTAACATTGGACCTCATTGTTACAAAGCAAACTTCTGAACAACACAACCATATTTACAGCAAACTTAACCCTTTTGTATTTAAACTGGCCATTTCAGGCCTATATATTCTACCTGTTTTATGATGAAACCATTCAGATCAGGCCTCTCACACTACCCTACAATGTCATTCTAAAAATAAACTATCACATCATCGAAATCTTGAAGCTATTAGATAATGCAAGATTAATTCAAAGTAACATGAATAAAGAAGTAATATATGTCACAGAGTAATCTGAATGCTAAAGGGTCAAACATAAGCTGAACTCAGTAGTGTCAGCTTGCTAGAAATAGCAGCCATATAGTTCTCAGATCTAACTGGCTAATTGTGACACCAGTGCCTATTCAGGCACTGTTATTCTATATATTGCTGATGAGATGATTTGATGTTAGCTCCATTGGTCGAGTATCCAACATTGACAAGACCAAAGAAGGTTGAAATCATGTGATCAGTTGAACCTCGGTTTACAAATGATTCTCATTACAAACAAATTGGTTACAGAAATTTTTCTAACATAAAACATCCTGGGTAATGAACAGTGTCTTGAGTAATGAACATGCAAACTGAGAACAATGGTTGATGACAAGCTGGAGATACCAGCACAAGAGCATCAGCCACTGTGTAGGTTTTGCTCAGTACACATGACTGCTCAAATTCATCATGACTCCTCTTGAATCTCCTATGATAAAAATAGTTTCAGTGTACGTGCAATATCAGGTGATGAACAGCCTGCAGTAACAAATTAAATTCATAAGCTGACTTTCCACCGTGGAGAAAAGAAGGATTCAAAAAGCAACAAAATAATCCCAGCAGGAACACTTTTGATCATAGATTTCTTCAATCAGCTCTGACCTGGGGTTAAACAACAACAATAACCGATGACTGATCTACTATATAGCCTTATCATCAAAACTACCGATCTCACTTCATTGTTTGTTGGTATTGACTGAAGAGACAGCTCTTTCTGTCTCTGGTTCAATATCTCAATGTACGCTACATCACCACCTATCACTGCAAACCCTCCCTCTTGCTTCTTTTAGCATCTATTTCTGCTATTTTATTTTCGGTGAGTGTGTCAGAGTTTATTTCATTAACTTTTTTTTTATTTATTGTAACTCACCTTTCACTCTTTTTCTCTC
>NC_068994.1:41421127-41426127 GCF_001194135.2 Octopus bimaculoides | reverse complement strand
AGTATATATACATACATACATACATACATATATATGTGTATGCATACATACATACATGTATATGTGTATACATACATACATACATGTATATGTGTATGCGTGCATGTATATATATATATATATATATATATATATATGTATATGTGTATAAATATACATACATATATATATGTGTGTATAAGTATATATACATACATACATACATACATACATACATATATATATGTATGTATATGTGTATGCGTGCATGTATATATATATATATATATGTATACACATACTCATACAAACACAGACACAACACACATATATACATGCAGATATGCGCACACACACTCATCAATGTGATGAGATCTTTATAAAGCCTTCACTGTTTTAGAAGTAAAGGCCAGGTTTTTTTTTTTAGTTTGTATTTTCTTATAACTTTTTAGGTTTTTCTTCTGCCTCTTTTTATCTATTTCATTCATTATTTGTATGTGTGTGTGTGTGTGTGTGTGTGTGTGTGTGTGTACGTGTGTGCATGCGCACGAGCACATATATAGACTCACTCACACATACGCACATTATCATTTACAGTTTGCTTTCCATGCTGGCAAGTCACAGTCCAAGCCAGTTCCTATTAGGAGCCAATGGCCTCGTAAACAAATGTTTGCATGAATATAATATATATGTATGTATGTATGTATGTATGTATGTATATATATATATATATATGTGTGTGTGTGTGTATATACACAGAGAGAGGGAGAGAGAGAGTGGGGAGAGTGCTACATATATATATATATATATATATATATATATACACATACATACTCATACATACACACACACAGATATGCACATATATATTGGTCGTGTTGATTAAGTACACATATATTTGCTTGAATACTATGTACTTCAGTTTATTTGTAAGTTATGCTAATTGCTTTGTTTTAAATGAAATTAAATTAAATTAAATTTTTCTTCTCAAAAATATAATTATATCTTACATTATTTATAAAACTTACTAAGTCTTGTCTAGAACTTACCAAGATGTATTGAGCAAATTCTAACATTATTAAACGTTTTATGTTTGCAGTCTTATATTCATGCTGGGTTTTGTTAACTTTGACCACTTCCAATATGTTTTATTCTACAAATGCATTTAATCCATTTTAACTCTTTTGATGCCAAACTGCCAAAGATAACCTTTGATTCTACAAAACAAAGTCACCAACTTTTAAGTGGACATATTTAATTTAAAAACCTTTCATCGTTATATTATGTTTTACATACATGTTATATTCAGACACCATTTTAAGTATGGAAATTAAGTCGATTTATGAAATTTCAACGAAATTTCTCATTATTTTCAAAATTAATTAAGCTCATAGACAATGTATTTCCTTAGATATATAATCACGAGAGTGTTAATATAGTTTTATTGGAAGCTTGCTAAATAACCTCAAAAAAATTAAATAAATTGCCTTAATTTTGAATCTTATGTCTTGTTCTACTATAAAGTTGAAGTGAAAGTATATCCTATTTGATAAGCTCCAATGGAATTAAATTCCTCTTGAACCAAACTGATGCATCCAATGGATTTACCAAGTACTTTAATTCATTATAATATCTGTAGACTTATTAATCCTCAGTTTTATTTGATATGGCACATGCAGTTTGCATAATATCAGCATTGTTGTGACAAGATTTAAACCACAGTAAGATTAAATTGCTCTTCTATTGACTACAAAAATACTAGTTCAAAATTTTCTGCAGGAAATGTGCCTTGTCCTAATTAAAAATACAAATTAATTGACTAAGAGTTCTCATATAGGAAACCTGTTGACTTCACAAACAGTCAATAGTTCTTGTTGATTATCTCCAAGTCATCTCTCATGTGTCAAACCTATAACAAAAGCCATTCCAGTTGTGACCATCATATCTTTTTTCCAAGCTAGAGTAATTAGGACTGGCTTATCATCCAATATGTACTTCCTTTTTTTAAAATAGGAGTGACGTGAGGGAAATTATAACTATTATTTCTAGCAGGTCAAGCAATCTTATAAAGCCTTCTCTAACAGTTGCTGTTTAGCTTCTGCCCTATCCTGATTGGGCAGGTATGGGATCAAATATATGCTAACGATGAATGTCCTGAAGGTTCTCAGGTGTTGTGTACACTAGACTATATTATCCAGTGGGCCCTTTATTAAGATATTCATGTGGGATTTAGCTATGCTTTCTAGCATATTGAGTGACTACATAGAGCTGTGATTCTCAACAAGGGCCCACATGAACCCTGTGGGTCCTTATAAGATTTTGTCATTAAGATTTATGTGCAATAAATCAATTACATTTCTACAACGAACAAAATATTTTAACAATTTTTTTATACAATACATATATATATATATATAAGGCGGTGAGCTGGCAGAGACGTTAGCATGGCAAGCGAGATGCTTAGTGGTATTTCGTTTGTCTTTATGTTTTGAGTTCAAATTCCATTTAAGTCAACTTTGCCTTTCATCCTTTCGGGGGTCAATAAATTAAGTACCAGTTGCATACTGTAGTCAATCTAAGCGACTGGCTCTCTCCCTAAAAAATTTGGGCCTTGTGCCTAGAGTAGAAAGGAATATATATATATTTGGGGAATTTCAACCATGTTTCGTGGTCTGCTATGTTTTGAGTTCAAATTCCATTTAAGTCAACTTTGCCTTTCATCCTTTCGGGGGTCGATAAATTAAGTACCAGTTGCATACTGTAGTCGATCTAAGCGACTGGCTCTCTCCCTAAAAAATTTGGGCCTTGTGCCTAGAGTAGAAAGGAATATATATATATTTGGAGTGTTTTTGAAATTCCTTGATACAGTTATAATATTTGTAGAAATGATTTTTTTCTCAAGGAGTTAAGATTGAGAAAAGAACCTTTTAGAAAGTCGAAAGGCACTAACCTTTGGGAAGAGATTTCACAAAATGTGCAAGTGCTTTCAGTTAAGAACTGAAAGCACTTGCACATCTATAAAAGCAAAAGCCACACACATTTTGTGAAATCTCTTCCCAAAGGTTAGTGCCTTTCGACTTTCTAAAATGGTTCTTTTCTCAATCTTAATTCTTTGAGAAAAAATCTTCTCTCCAAACATTTATATATATATATATATATATATATGTACAAAATATGGGGCTTTAGTTCACACATGATCTAAACGGATAAGTGTGCTTCCTCATCTTAACATTGTGTCACTGTCCTACAAGGCAAGTCATTCACTTCCAATTTTCCATGGAAACATGTTCACCCATAGGGATATATTACTTTGCTTGGAAACAAGTAAGGGTTAGTGGTAGAAGAAAAATCGGGCTATAGAAAATGTGCCTCCACCTGACCCAAAACAAGCACGGAAAATTCAGTGTCAAAATGACAACGACGGCAACAATGATGATGATGATGATGATGATGATGATGACAAACACTGTATATGTTTGAACATGTAAATATACTTCGCTCTACTGAATATTTTTTTAAGTTTCCATTCTGTGTTAGTGTATTAGTTTTGTTTGTAAGTTTTATTTTATTTTATTTTTTTTCTTAAATTCCTTCCTACATATTTTTGAGCTGTCATTACAAGGTAGCATATTAAGTCTGCTGAGAGCCTCTCTGTGTGTCTGTATGCGTATATATATATAAATATATATATATATATATATATATATATATATATATATATATATATATATATGCATATAAACACACACATATATTTATGTATATACATACATATATATTTATATATAAATATATATATATATATATATATATACACACACACAATATATATTTATATATGTATGTGCACTATATATATACACACACACATATATAACATATGTATATTGTACATATATCTGCATTTGTATGTATGTATGTATGTGTGTATGTAAGGCAACAGCTTCCTATAACTGCTAACTATCACAGCAGTAGAATTAATTCCGACAGGAACTGCATTTCTTACAAGTGGGTTTCTTTCTTGCCTTTTCTTTTCTTTTTATTATTTTTGTTTATTGTTATTTTGTCCTCATTGTTAGGATGTTGTATGTTAGTATTTAGATATTGTTTCAACCTACTTTGGCATCATCGTGTTGGAATAATGGCTATGAACTGTTAAGTCTTTTATAAATCAGCAGTCCCTATAATAACACAAAGGTTGCAAATATAACAAAGGGTCATGAATCAGTTGACTGAGCAATGAGTTAAATACCTTGTGGTATTTCACATCCAGTGCATAAATCTCATTGAGGTTCTACAAATCTGGCACTTGAGAATATTTTTCTTTTATACCTGTGTAAAAAGACTTCAAATTTATTTGAGAGAGAGAGAGAGAGGAATAATTAATCACATTGAACTGGTATTTCACTGATATATATTCTATCAAATTCAGAGGAATGAAAAGTAAAGTATACTGAAGGAATTTCAGTGTTTTCTTCTCTTTCTTTACCTTTAACCATTTTCCCATACTGGATCAGGTAAGAAGACAAAGGAACAAGATGCTTGTCAATGAATTTCAATAACTTCACCAGCCCCAGCTTTTGGCCTCCTAATTATGCTGATTTTAATACCATAACTTACCTATGTGTGGTGTACAGTTGAGAAACACAACAACCATTCTATATGCAACAACAAGGCTGTGCTGGTGTCCAAAGTCAAGGAGATATTCAAAGATCTCCTCAAGGATACAGTGAGAAACATATGCACCAGGTCCCAGAACCACCTTGAGGCTGTCATGCAAGTTGAGCCATAATCTAGTTAATATTATTTGGTTAAAAATCTTTTTTTGATGGGATAGGCGCAGGAGTGGCTGTGTGGTAAGTAGCTTGCTTACCAACCACATGGTTCTGGGTTCAGTCCCACTGCGTGGCACCTTGGGCAAGTGTCTTCTACTATAGCCTCGGGCCAACCAAAGCCTTGTGAGTGGATTTGTTACACGGAAACTGAAAGAAGCCCATCGTATATGTGTACATATACATATA
>NC_068994.1:41420038-41420999 GCF_001194135.2 Octopus bimaculoides | reverse complement strand
TATATATATATATATATATATATATATATATATGTATGTGTGTGTTTGTGTGTCTGTGTTTGTCCCCCCACCATCGCTTGACAACCGATGCTGGTGTGCTTACGTACCCGTAACTTAGCGGTTCGGCAAAAAAGACCGATAGAATAAGTACTAAGCTTACAAAGAATAAGTCCTGGAGTTGATTTGTTCGACTAAAGGCAGTGCTCCAGCATGGCCACAGTCAAATGACTGAAACAAGTAAAAGAGTAAAAGAGTAAAAGAGGATATTGTGCTTTCTTTTCTTTTTATGCAATCTATCAAATTTAGCCCAAACATCCTCTATATTCTTATCTATAGCAGAGATACAATATGCTAACAACTTACCTGTATAAAGTCTATAGATTATATTATATAATGATATGGTGTGCATGTAAAATATATATTCAATATGCATGTAAGTATATAGATACATACACTGTTAATATAAATGTCAACCTTTTCGCTCAAACTTTACATAGAGAAGTATTGAACACACTGCCTCTTCTACAGAGCACAATATATATTTCTTAATAATATAATAAAAATTATGTTTCTGACACTGATAGAGCACTTTAATGTTGAATGAGCTGAGTGGAATATAAATTTTATCGTTTGTATTCTTTTACCAAACAGTGAATCTAAATCTGACACATCAGTGACTTCGTAACTTAGACCCTTCCAGCCAAAGAAAATAATGTTTGCCTACATACTACAGTCTTTTTCCGCTTCACTGATGAGTGCACATATGCATGAAACTCGAGATCTTTGGTCTGAAAAAAATACATCAACCGACATTTAATGAAATCTATGTTTTTGCATATATGTCGAATGGATGCCTCACTTGTGCATCAAATCACTTTACACGTTTGTATGTAGATATGTATGTATATGTTGTGTGCATATGTGTATATATATATATATATATATATATATATATATATAT
>NC_068994.1:41417040-41420006 GCF_001194135.2 Octopus bimaculoides | reverse complement strand
GAGAGAGAGAGAGAGAGAAAGAGAGAGGCAGACAGAGACAAGCATCCATACATGCATACATATGCACTTACAGACATGTATATGAATGCATGACTGTATGTGCATATGATATATATATATATATATATATATATTAAAAGAGAGTAAAGAGTATATATTATACACACACACACATATATATGTATATATGTGTGTGTGTGTGTGTATATATGTATGCATATATATATATATATATATATATATTTATGTATGTGATGTATGTGTATATATGTGTGTGTGCGTGTATATATATATATATATATATGTATGTACACACACACATACACACATGCACATACACCATACACTTGTAGTATGTATGTCTGTGTGTTGGTGTAATTGAAGCAACGTAGTTAAATTGTGGGTATGGTGCTATAGTGGTCAAATGTCTTTATAGTAGTATGAGAAATTGATATTAACTAAATGATAAAAAAAAATATCAGAAATATCAAAATATATCAGAATAACGTAACAAGCAAAGACAATATGAATGCAATTTGAAAAATTGTTCCATTTATTTATTTATTTTTGTTGCTGGTTGAAGTTTTAATATTAAACTGTATTAATAGATGAGGCAATAAAAGTAAATAGATGTTTGGACGGATAAATGGAGTAACAAAAATATGTATAGAAATTTAGATGTATAAAAAGAATTAAGTTAAAGTGATTTTATTGTGACTGAGAAGAGTCATTCTCTTTTAGTGCCTTATTAATTTAACGTACTCACTGGTCTGATTTCCACTCATTTACTCATTATTTCTAACTAAAATGTTTGTTGCAACATTTTCAATAGTCGTTCAACACATGAATTACCATAAAGAATCTTGCAAACCACATATAAAAACGAAATTAAGTTAAAGTGAATTAACTAACAAATATGTGCGGCCTGAATCTTATTACTTGGTAATTTAGTATTGTGAAATTGTGTTGTAAGCACTTTTGGGTAACAAAAATATCCAAGAAGAGTGTTTTATATATGCTTGTTAAATTGATATCAAGCTAACCAGACATTGTCATTGTTCAGTAAAACAGTATGTATATCTCTATGTGTCCGGTTATTTCCTGTATTTTTTTATCTTCTGTTGTTTACTTGTTTCAGTCATTGGACTGTAGACATGCTGGGGCAGTGCCTTTAATGACTTTAGTGGAACGAATTGACACCAGGACTTTTATTTTAAAGACTGGTACTTCTTTTATAAGTCACTTTTGCTGAATCTCTAAGTTACAGGAATGTAAACAAACTATAACCAGTTGTCACCTGTTTCTGTCCACATTCTCTCTCTCTTCCCCCCCCCCTCTCTCTGGCCGGGTAACCATGTACCTCTACAGCAAGACATGTTTCTGTCTCAGTCTCACTATAACCTTTCATCATCTGACACAAGATCCCCTCCACCAATGTCCTCTCCCCTCTCAAAGGATCCCTGTCTTGCAAGTTACTTGGTGACCCTGCTGGTGCTGGTGCCAATTAGAAAGCATCCAGTTCACACTGTAAAGTGGTTGGCATTTGGAAGGGCATCCAGCTGTGAAAACCATGCCAAACTGACCTGTGCCACATAAAAAGTGCTCAGTCTAATCTGCAGAGTAGTTGATGTTAGGAAGGGCATCTAGCCATAAAAACCTGGCCAAAACAGACTCAGGAGTCTGGTGCAGGCTTCTACCTGGTCAGCTTCTGTCAAACTGTCCAACCCATACCAGCATAGGAGGATGCTAAACAACGACTACAATGATGATGATGAGGGTGAGCGACTAGAAATAGCAATAAGATCTTTCTCAAATTACTTCTAGTTTCTGAAAAAAAAAAAAAAAAAGACACATTGAATAATGCAGTCTACAAGCTGAAAACAAGACAGGATGGCTATGACTAGAATGCCTTTCAACATAAATTTACTTTATGAAGACCGGATTCAGGATTAAGGGTAATAACAATGACAGATGCAATAAATAGTTACCAACAATGATAAATGAAACAACGAATTCGGCTGAACTATAACCATGTGGTTAATATATTTGTTTTGAAGTCAAAGTTCTTTGATCCCTCTACACATCACCTTGGGGGTTTCTTTTGCTTTGCATCCAGGTTGAGCCATGCTTTGTCATTGAAATATACATTCATAAATGCATACATACATACATACATGGGATTTTAAGGATGACAGTTAAATAATGATATTTTCCTTCAGAACCTTGCTATCAACTCGGTGGCTGATCAAAATTTGCACTACATTGAAAAGAGAAAGAGAAGACATGTATACACACATACATACATACATACATACATACATAAATAAATACATACATACATACACACACATAAAAATCAGCTGCCCAGCCGATGTTAACATAAAGGTTAAAATCAGCATAAAAGAAAATACCTACACTGAACTATTGAGAAATCTACAGTTACTCTATCCAGATTACAAGTTCAGGTTTATACCTGTAATTATTGGAATGCTGGGATATGTAACACACTGCCTAAATACCAATCTTTAGAAATTAGGCTTCTCAAAACCAGAAATGAGAAAGTTGATTCGAAGACTACAGATCCAAGCCATCACTGGAACTGTAAAACTCTGTAAAACTTTCCAGAAGATTACCATTTAAGTATATATGAGCGTATCTAGACATGCAACTATATGAATGAGAATACATATATAAAACAAAACATGCAAATCTGTACATATACATACATACAAAAACACCTTGTTGATTTTGTTGAAATTCCAATGTAGGAGCCTTGGATCTAGGTTTGAAACCAGCTCTTTATTGGCAAGAAATCTTGAAATAAAATTGAATAATGACATACACACAGACACATACATGCTTACATACAAGCAAACAAACAACGAACATACATACATGCATACAAACATACACACACACACACACACACACACACACACACACACACACACACACACACACACACA
>NC_068994.1:41411202-41416460 GCF_001194135.2 Octopus bimaculoides | reverse complement strand
ATATATATGTATATATATGTATATATATGTATATATATGTATATATATGTATATATATATATATATATGTATATATGTATATATATATATGTATGTATGTATATAATTTATATCCAGTTAAAACAAGAAAAGAAAATGGAGATAAGGAAGTTAATAATTATATATTATTGATCAATTGGCCATCGTCACTTCTTACAGATATTTCAATTAATACTCATAAATTTAATTACAAATTTGTACATTAAATTTGTATTTATGTGACATGAGCATAATTTCATCAGCGAAAGTAAAGATGTACCTTGGGATGCTATATATAGACCTATCAATTCATTTCATCAGACTAAATATTACAGTTTATGATTTGTATTATTATATGCTCGGGTAAAGGGTTTACAGATTAATTAGAATATGATTAGGGATAAAGTAAAGTAAATAAAACTAGAACAATAAAGTAAAAATAGAGAAGATTTATAGTTAATAAAAAATAGAATATTCATTTATAAGGTATAAATAAAATTATAAAAATTTATTTATGTATATGTACATATAGGCGCAGAAGTGGTTGTGTGGTAAGTAGCCTGCTTACCAACCACATGGTTCCGGGTTCAGTCCCACTGCGTGGCACCTTGGGTAAGTGTTTTCTACTATAGCCTCGGGCCGACCAAAGCCTTGTGAGTGGATTTGTTACACGGAAACTGAAAGAAGCCTGTCGTATATATGTATATATATGTATGAATATGTGTGTATATGTTTGTGTGTCTGTGTTTATCCCCCCAACATCGCTTGACAACCAATGGTGGTGTGTTTAAGTCCCCCGTAACTTAGCGGTTCGCAAAAGAGACCGATAGAATAAGTACTAGGCATCCAAAGAATAAGTCCTGGAGTCGATTTGCTCAACTAAAGGCGGTGCTCCAGCATGGCCGCAGTCAAATGACTGAAACAAGTAAAAGAGAGAGAGAGAGTAATATATATACAGTGGTGGACTGGCCAGGTTGCCCAATGGCAAGTAGGTCCCTGCACCATTAGGATCTATATATATGGGGGCCCATGTTAGTCTCTAACAAGTTCTTAAGTTTGAGAATTTTTTTATTCACTCCTGGAAGAATGCATTAATTATTTCAGCTTGGCTGTGTTTGTAGACAGCTGAAAAAAATATGGTACCACTCGTATATATATTTTGGGCTACATATGGCCAGATCAAATGCTAAAGGATTAATAGTTGTGGTGTCTGATCTGGGTGATGGCCTCAGTGTGTGTGTGTGGGGGGGGATACTGATTTTTAAAATTATTATTTCTCTTTCAGCACATACTGAGTTTTAATGTTTGTCAGTTGAACAATGGAATGGATGAAAGAAAAACCATTGTAAGGATGTACTGTGCTCAGAGTATCTGTTTGATTATATCAGGGGACTTGTTATGAGTATCTGTGAGTTGTGTCTCCATATAAGAATTAAACATCCGTCTATGCCTGAATATAAACCCATTACCTATTTGGTGAGCAGTTTTGATAGCAGTATCGACTTGGCTAGCTGTGTTGTCATTAGAGAAATATTGACAACAAACAAGGAGCAAACATCAATATGAATGAAAGGAAAATGGGAGAAAAATAACCCCACCTTCTCACCTCCACTACTTTGGAAAAGTTTCCACTGCAAAATAAATAAAAAAAAGAAAGAAAGAAAGAAAGAAAGAACTAAAAAGCAAAAAAAATAATAAATAGATAGCTCCTCCGTACCACACACCTAAAGTATGAAGCTGTAATAGTGTGTACGTCACAACATCATTAATTCATTCAGCCATCCATCCATCCCTCCCTCCCTCCCTTCCTTCCTTCATTCATTCATTTATTCATTCATTCATTCATTCATTCAATCATTCTCTCCCTCTCCCCATTTCCACTCTCACTCTCTCCCAGTTCAAGCAGTGAGATAGGCTAAAAGTGTGAAGAAAAAGGATATCTGTTAGATTGATATCAACTCCTTGTGTGAGGAGTGCTGTGAAGTAAAATGTCAAGTTAGATCAGCCAGCCAACCATCCAGCCCGCCAGCCATCCATCCATCCAGTTGGCCATTGAGGGGAGATCAGTGTCAGGGAGCCGCAGGATGGGGTGGGGGTGACAGGAAGAGGACAACATTGAAAAATAGTAGGAGGAGAAGGAAGAAGATTCTCTTCCTCTATCAGTGAGGACTATCTTCTGCAGCCTTTATTAAGTGATCCATTTCCTTGCAATATCAGACAATCAGAAAATTGATGAGTGACCAGTTTCGAGTCAGTCACAGTTCTATATTGTACGATATGGCTCTCTAAGTGGTGGCGGTGGTGGTGGTAGAGGTGGTGTAGTTGAGCTGTAATAATTACAGTGGTGGTGGTGGTGGTGATGGGGGTGGTTGGGGTGATGAGAATGGTGGTGGCAGTAATAAGGTGTGATGTTAGTGGCGGTAGTGGTGGAGACAATGATGGTGGTGGTGGTGGTGGCACAGTAGTGCTGGCATTGATGATGTTAATGCTGGTGGTGATGCTGGTGCTGGTGTTGAACTCTGTTGATAACGAACGGCGGTGGTGGTGGGCTGCGATGATGTTAGTTGATGGTTATAGTGTTGATGATGATGATGTGGTGGTGGTGATGGTATTTTGTTAATGCTTGTTGTAGTGATGATGGTGTCCTGAAGTTTATATTGAGCTGCGATGGCAGCAGTGGTAGTAGTAGTCGTGGTGGTAGTGGTAGTGAAGGTGGTGGTGGTGGTGGTGGTGGTGGCAGTGGCAGTGGTGTCAGTGGTGACAGTGGTACTGGTGGTCTTGGTTGTGGTGGTGACAGTGGCAGAAGTTGTGGTGATGGTGGTGGTGGTAGTTGCAATGGTGGCAGCGACAGTGGTGGTGGCGCTGATGATGACGGAAATGGGTTGTAGTGGTGTATGATAATTGTGCTGTAGTGTGATTTATTCAACATGATGGTGGTTGGTGGTTGTCATGATGATGATATTGTGGCATTAATTATGATGATGATTTAACAACAATGATAGAAACAGATTTTTTTTTTTTTCGCGGTGGTAATTCAGTAGGAATATTAGAAGAAATGCAGTGTTGGTGACCATTTTTGTTCATGTCATTATTTTTGTTGTTTAGCCCCAGGTCAACCCGATCCAGCAGGCCTATGATCAAAGACATTCCAATTCTGATCCAGCTGACCTAAGATGAAAGGCATTCCATTCTTGATCCAACAGAACCATTTTCAAAGACATTTTTCCAGTTACGAT
Source organism: Octopus bimaculoides (assembly GCF_001194135.2). Taxonomy (NCBI): domain Eukaryota; kingdom Metazoa; phylum Mollusca; class Cephalopoda; order Octopoda; family Octopodidae; genus Octopus; species Octopus bimaculoides. Next base: position 41,413,206 of record NC_068994.1, on the reverse strand, counting down.
GATTTCATTCTTTTTGTATTTCGGTAATTACATCATCCAGCATGTCCTTCCTTTCTTAAGACTATAATGTGTGATTTGAGAAAAATAGGGTTGCTATTTCTAATAATTTGAATGATCATGTAGAGGCCTCCATTCCTTTCTGGTCTGGTGGGAGAATGTTGTAGTAGTAATGGTGGAATTAGAAATAAAAATGCAAAGATGATGGTAATGGAGCTGAAGAATTTAATGATATAAAGTTTTTACAATGGCACCACTAGTGCTTGTAGTAAGGCGATGAACTGGCAGAACTGTTACAGAAGCAGAAAAAAATCACTTAGCAGTATTTTCTCTGACTTGTTACATTCTGGGTTCAATTTCCACCGAGGTTGATTTACCTATCATCTTTTTGGGGGTTATTAACCCCCTTGCATTTAAATTTTCCTGTCAAATGTAATACTTATTTATTCACATTGCCTTAAATTAATCATGCTTTATTTTATGACTTTGAGATTTCGAGGATGTGATTGTCTACTTTTAGAATGACATTGCAGGGTAGGTGTGAGGGGCCAAATCTGGTCAGTTTGAACATAAAAACTGGTAGAATATATTGGCTGGACATGGCCAGTTTAAATGCTAAAAGTTAAAAATATGAAGTATTGGAGGTAAATTTAATCAACTAGCCCCTCCCCTCAAAATTGCTGGCCTTGTGCCAAAATTAGGAAGAGTTATTCATGGTGGTAGTTGTAGTAGTATGTGTTACCTTGACCATCTTGTCTACTTATTTTCAGACACAGTGTTGTTAAGGTTGAATTATCCAGGATTTCTTTTTCTTTTTTATGATGGTAAGATGTGATCTGGGAGAGATTTTGCTACTGTATTTAGTTAATCAAATAACTATTAAGGAGTCCTTCATTAGCTTCTCTTCTAGAGTTTTTAGTCACTGGTTGCCTTAAATTCAGCCAGAAACACAACAACTCAGCCACAATTGAAGATGGTCCAAATCAAACTGCATGAGAATTAGCAAAACAGTTTCAATTCAAGTCACTCTTTGTCCATAAAACACCTTCATGAACAAGGAAAAGTGTCTAAACTTGATCAGTGGATCTGTCATCAACTGACTGCTACTCAGCTTAATCAAAGAGTTGCCCTCTGCTTGTTATTGAAGAGTTGACTTTTACCAAAACTTTCCTGGGTACAGTCATTACAAGTGATATCCAATGAAAAGAACCGAAATTATCCCTCACTGTAAAAAAGAAAATCCATCCTGAAACTAAGATTACATTTCCTAAAAGTTATGCTCTGTGTTTGGTGGGATATGAAGGGTGTTGTTTATCATGAAGTTTTGAACCAAAATGAAACACTAGAAGTAGAGAAATATTGTAATCATTTGGAAGCATTGTACAAAAATGTGCAGAAAAAGCACCCATCATTGATCACTTGTAAAAGGGTGTTGCTGTTACATGATAATGCATAACCATATATTTCCAAGATCACCCGGGAAAATATTAATGGCACTAAATATGAAAGTCTTACTGCTCCTGATTTTGTTCCATCTTACTATCTTCTTTTCAGATCTTTGCAAACATTATTAGAAGGAAAACAGTTTATTAATTGAGATGTGGGCAAGAATGAGATATTGAATATTTCTATGCTTCAAAATCAGAAAAATGGGATCTAGTTCAAAACGGGGGCACCAGTTTTCATTTATGTTTTATGTAGTGGTTTTGGTACTGAAAGACTTTCAAACTTTGTATACTTATCTATTTTGTGTTATAGAACAGAAAAAAAATTTTGTATTCGAAGTTATTTCATGTAAAAAATTGTCTTATTTCGATAATTTCAACCAATCACTGACAAGTATTCAGCTGTTTATAGTTACTCCTTTGGCAGTTTAAGCGGTTCCTTTGGCAGTTTAAGCGGTGTAAAGCGTATTTAATCTCCATTACTTCTGACATTTTGCAGAGAGGCAACACATGTGTTCGTTTTCCTTCGTTTTATTTTTAATATAATTTCGTTAACATCTGC
>NC_068994.1:41409418-41411192 GCF_001194135.2 Octopus bimaculoides | reverse complement strand
TTTGCCCTAACCCTTCCCTCAAAAACCAGGCCTTGTGCCTATAATAGAAAGGTTTATTAGCTACTGCCAATATGCTTCAACCATTTTTTGACAAGGAAATAATAATTTTATCACCGCCAGAATCGTTTGAGAATCGTTTGTTTACGTAGTCAGCACTTAATGTATTCGGCTGAATGGACGTCAGTCATTGGTTGAAATTACATAAATACGACAACTTTAACATGAAATAAGTTGCAATATAATAATTTTTCTTAAGAAGACTAAGAGAAAAAGATGTTTTATATGACACATTCTACCAGTGTCCCAAGTTTCAAAGTGTTTTGTTAAGAAAATACTGGCGCCCCCGTTTTGAACTAGATCCGAAAAATGTTATACCTAAGGGATTAACAATTCGTCAAATAGTTGGGATTATGTTATCAATAATGAAGGGAAATATTATCATGATTAAATATATCAATTAAGACATAAGAAGCTTTCGTTTCTTTCCCATCTTGAAATGCAACCGGATTTCCTTTTCAACATAGTATATAATTCTATTAGGAACGCAAATATAGTTGTGTAAATAAGATGTTCACTTTGCTGCTACATGGTTCAAGGCCATAATTTTAACTTAGCATTCAATAACAGAGATTGATAAAATGGCCACTAAAATTGATAAAATGGCTGATGTTCACATAATTCACTGAAATCTTTTGAAGGTAATGTCCCTCCATTTTCCAAGTTCAATGATCAAAACCAGTTAAAGAATTAAGTAATGACAGCAATATATTTTGGTGAGTGCAGCCCAAATTGAATCCTATGTCTCCAGCTTAGATAATACTATTGAAAAATGCATGAACAACACAACATCCATTATTTGAAATCATTCATATTTTCTACTTAAGAATGAATATTCCTTTTCACTAAATAACAGCAAGTTTGATTTTATGAAAATGGTCATATCTCTGCAGCACCAGACTAAATTCCTTATTTATTTATTCCATGATATATTGTTACTCTTGTAATTATTGGCAGGCTGTCATCTTTGTACCATTATTTAAATAAATTGTGTCTGGGCCATATACTTATTTATGTTTTAATAAGTAGATTTTTGCTCCTATCACTTAGCACCTCAGAAGGGAGAGAGGTAAGCGAATACTGTTGAGTTGTTCAATAACAACAAAACTGGATGACTTGATCTTCAGCCCATACTACTGACAAAAAAAAAAAAAAAAAAAAAAGCACTTCATAGAGGCAAATATCACTGCGAAACAAAATACATTTAGATATGACATTCAGATATGACTCTTTCTATTTATGTATTCATAACAAACATTGTATTGGTACTTTTAGTGATTAATGTCAGGGCGTGAACTTTGCACCATTATGTAAATGAGTTGATGTCTGGAACAATTTTGTTTACATTCATATAAGTAGTCTTCCACTACTTATGCTCAGTATTTTGGCCAGGACAAGTATTCTCTAACACAGCATCTTCCTACTTGTTTATAGTTCCTTGTCATATCCATTATGAGCTTCAACATTTTGAATTCAACTTTTACAACTTCTTCAAGCGTCTTCCTTAGTTTCTCTGTTCAGCAAGTTCCTTTCTATTTCAATAGTTTAATACTTCTATACACAATTGCCATCTCCAATATGCATCACATTTCTGTAACCATGCAGTCATCATTCTTGTACACTGCAGCTGGTTCCTCATATTTAATTCCATTTTTATTTTTGTGTTCAAATACTTTTCAGATTTTGCAATATCAATGAGTGTGCCTATATATATATA
>NC_068994.1:41408517-41409043 GCF_001194135.2 Octopus bimaculoides | reverse complement strand
TATATATATATATATATATATATATATATATATATGTATGTATATATGTATGTTTGTATAACAGAAACACATGAGTGAGGTTCAAAATTTACAACACCTGCTTCAGCAGCATTTTACTCATGCATTCTCAGAATATATCATGGCAAAAATCCACCATAGTCAGGTAAATTTTAAACATATAGATATATAAAAGGTAAGGTAGAAATAGAAGATGACTAGTTTACCAACCAGCATGGTAGTTGGTGAATTAGTCATCTTCTATTTCTACCTTACTTGTTTATATGTTTAAAATCTACTTGATTATGGTGAGATTTTGCCATGAAAATGCATCAATAAAATTCTACTGAAACAGCTGTTGTGAATTTTGAACCCCACTTGCATTCTTCTTTCATACATAAGCTACATTTGGAGCCATCCCTGGGTTGGATCTGCCGTTTACATTGGATTAGATACCTGTGTATATATGTATCTATCTAGGCATATATTTGTGTATATAGAGACGTATATATATATATATATATATATA
>NC_068994.1:41407007-41408132 GCF_001194135.2 Octopus bimaculoides | reverse complement strand
TATATATATATATATTATTTACAGCACACTACCAAGAGACAACAGCTAAGAATTTCTTTAATGTACTGAAGGGCCAGTACTATGTACCCAACTAATCCTGGCACCCTATATGTTGATATACCTAGATTCTAACGAATCCTGCAACTGGTCTTTCTCCCTCCCCATCTCTCTCTCTCTCTCATTATATACACACATATATATATATATATAAACTCACACACACACACATGTTATCATCAATATATATATATATATATATATATATATATATATATCATTATATATGTGTGTGTGTATGTATATAAAGAATATGAGGTGTTTAGTTCACTTGTGATCTTAACAAATAGGTACACTGAGTAAGTGCAATAGCTGGTCATCTGCTAGGTTTCAAGTTCACAGCTGAGGCTGGATCTAGGGGTCTGTATTAGGGTTCTGTTATAGCAGGTATATACTATATTAAAGGAAAAAAACAAAACCAAGGAGGAACGAATATCTCAAGTCACTTACAATAATCTAATTAGGGTAAGACGAATTTGAAGTCTTACAGCCATTCCTGGGATAACCTAAGTGGTAGGTTAGCATGTCCACACACACTGGGTACTCCATCATCAGAAACAAGCTTTACTCTTTTTTACTCTTTTACTTGTTTCAGTCATTTGACTGCAGCCATGCTGGAGCATCGCCTTTAGTCGAGCAAATCGACCCCAGGACTTATTCTTTGCACACATATTCTTTTATTCTTTTACATTTCAGCCCTAAGGCTGGGGCACTGCCAGTGAAAATTTTAGGGAGACTACTATGGCTAGGATACACACACACACACACACACACAGACACACACTTACAAACACACACTTACACACACCCATACTTACATACATTCATACAGTTACTCACACACATATACTTACACACACTCACACGCACATATAGTTACACGCACATATAGTTACACACACATACACTTACACATGCTCACACACATATACTCACATGCACACACACTCACACATGCGCAAACACACACACGCATGCGCAAACACACACACGCATGTGCAAACACACACACGCATGTGCAAACACACACACGCATGTGCAAACACACACACACACACACACGCGCGC
>NC_068994.1:41400847-41406696 GCF_001194135.2 Octopus bimaculoides | reverse complement strand
CAATAAAACCTTTTACTTAAAAACTAGGATGTGAACTGAAGGAGATTTGGCTGCTGTTTCTAGTAAGTTGTGCGACCACAAAGGGGATGACCCCCCCTCAGTGAGTCAATCCTGATCAAACAAATCTACAACCAACAGCATATCAGCCAATACAATCCTGTTTTTTACTTAAGCATTGTGTATCTAGGACTACATTACTTCATGTGTCTTTTCTTCTTTTCAAGACATCAGAGTATAATCTGAGGGTGAATTAGCTACTCTCTCCTGCCTATAGTATAATCACATAGCAGCTCTAGCGTTGGCGTGTCTGTTTCACAAGCTGAGAGAAAGGGAGTGAGAGAGAGAGTGTGAGAGAGAGTAAGAGAGAGAGAGTGAGAGAGAGAGAGAGAGTGGCAGATAGATAGATTCAACATACACTGAATGTATGCGTGTATATATATATATACACACATATATATTTAGTGCTAAATCCTTAGCAACAGTAGGGAATGGTTGAATCAATAGGCTGCTGTCAGACTACTGACATAAATTTAACCCTTTTGTAACCATATCCTTGTTTGGTGTGTTTCAATTAATTTTGAAAATAACAAACAATTCAAAGCAGCAACAACAACAATAATAATAATAACAATAATGATAGTAATAATAATAATCATTTCTACTAAAAGCACAAGGCCTGAAATTTTGTGGGGTGGGGACAAGTCAATTACATTGGTAAGATGTTAGCACGCTGGCTGAAATGCTTAGCAGTATTTCGTCTGTCTTTATGATCTGAGTTCAAATTCTGCCGAGGTCGACTTTGCTTTTCAACCTTTCAGGGTCGATAAATTAAGTACCAGTTGCAGACTGGGGTTGATCTAATTGACTGGCTCCCTACTCCAAAATTTTGGGCCTTGTGTCTAGAGTAGGAAAGAATAATAATCAACAAAGTATCACAAATCTGTAATGCACAGACATTGGACGAGTGCCTGCAGGACAGTTTTGTCATCCTGTGCACAGGGTGGTCCTCCTGATACAGGAAGGCCTCTAGGGATAATTGAGGAACCCCTCTGTCCGAGATTTCCCTGAAACCCAAAGAGCAAGTGCCCTCTTCAATTCTTTCTCTCTGACTCAAAGGTCTACACTTAGAGAGGTACCATCCACTCTTGCCATATTTGCAACTTTCACCCACCTTTCAATAAACTCGCTTGAGGACAACACTTCCCTCTCCACTCTCAATTTCCTTTTCAAGTGAAACTTGAAGTCAATGTGAGCTCTACCAAAGAGGAATGTATTTGTCCTCATGCCTTTCAGCCTTGTCTACCTAACAATCTCTTTCGCCAATGCCACCATGCAAAGGAAAACTGCTTTTCCTGCCCAACTGAAGGAGGGCAGTGGGGAAATCATCACTACAGACTCGGCCAACAGACAGATCTGTCCCACACATGACAACAGCTGTTCGACAACACCAGAAGTCAGCAATGCCAGAACAACTGAATGAGGAAGTGCAGAATGGTTTCTTCCTGCACGCCTTTGGGCTATAGCAACTAGTTTGCTCAGTACCACAAGTTTGTATGTCAGTTGTTTTACCTTAACCAGTTCAGCCTGTCTCTTAGCAGCTGACAATATGTGCATCTCTGATCAGGAGCAGAAGTAGTGGGGGAGGATCATAGCCATGTGTTGAGAGGAATACTCTGGGGTTTGAATAATTCACCTCTGGAAACATGGGTCTTTCATTCAACATCGTTAAACAACCCTTATTCAGGGACCTCTTGAGTGGGTCAGGCTACTTAATCTGAAGAAAATTCTAACTAGGCTCCACCTGCAAAGTCATGCACCATTTATCTTGATATGAGATCACCATGTTCAGCACATATGATCATGATGCATGTGTCTGGTGTACCCTTATCAGATGGGTAGTACCCTTATATGATGGGTATACTGAGCTACATATATTTATAATTCAGTGTCACTTTGATGGCATGCACTGTTCTCTCCCTCAATAATAATAATTATAATAATCATTTCTATTATAGGCACAAGGTCTGAAACTTGTGGGGAAGGGGATAGCTGATCCTATCGACCCCAGTACTCAACTGATACTTAATTTATTGACCCCAAAAGGATGTAAAGCAAAGTTGACCTTGGGACAATTTGAACTCAGAACGTAAAGACAGACAAAATGCCGCTAAGCATTCTGCTTGGTTGTGCTGCCTTAATAGTAATAATAATGATAATAATTAGAATAATAAAAATAATAATAAAAATAGATTTCTTACGCACAGTGCTCAGACGCAACATGAATTTTCGGAATATAGTCAAATAACTAACTTTACCATTTTTAATCTGGTGCTAGGAATATAATTTAACAAAAGGTTCTAACTTAATTGAAAATTATGGTAGAAAGTTCAAATGATGAACCTTTAAAAAATGAATAATTATGAATTATGACAAAACCAAGGACAGCCTCTAAAACAGATCAATGCAGTTAAATACATGTATATGTGTGTATATATGTGTGTGTATATGTATGTATGTATATATATATATATATATATATATATATATATATATATATATATATATATATATATATAGATGTGTGTATATATGTACATATATATACACACATACATATATATATATATCATGATGCTGAAGGTATATTGGTTTTTAAATTTTGGTACAAGGCCAGAAATTACAGGGGAGGGAGTAAGTAGATTACATCGGCCCCAGTGCTCAACTGGTACTTATTTTATTAACCCCGGAAGGAAGAAAGGCAAAGTCATCCTCAATGGAATTCGAACTCAGAACGTAAGGACGGACAAAATGCTGCTAAGCATGTAGCCTAGTGTGTTAATGGTTCTGCCAGCTTGCTGCCTACTGAATTCATATTATCTTCAACATAATATATATCATATATAATCAGCATCATTTAACGTCCACTTTCCATGCTGGCATGGGTTGGACGGTTTGACTAGGGACTGGAGAGCCAGATGGTTGTGCCAGACTCCAATCTGATCTGGTAGAGTTTCTAAAGCTGGATGCCCTTCCAAACGCCAACCACTCCGAGAGTGTAGTGGGTGCTTTTACATGCCACCGGCACGAGGGCCAGTCAGGCGGAGCTTTTTACATGCCACCGGCACGGGGGCCAGTCAGCGGCCCTGACAACAATCACACTCGAATGGTGCTCTTAACGCTCCACTAGCACGGATACCAATCATGTGGTGCTATCAATCGATTTCGATTGCCACAACAGCTCTTGTCCAACATAATCTATATCATATATATTATATTCTATATATCATATATATCATATGGCCAACATAATATATATAATATACTATATATATCATATATATATTATGTCCAACATAATATATATCATATATAACATTGTATATAGGCGCAGGAGTGGCTGTGTGGTAAGTAGCTTGCTTACTAACCACATGGTTCTGGGTTCAGTCCCACTGCGTGGCACCTTGGGCAAGTGTCTTCTACTATAGCCTCAGGACGACCAAAGCCTTGTGAGTGGATTTGGTAGACGGAAACTGAAAGAAGCCCGTCGTATATATATGTGTGTGTGTGTGTGTGTGTGTGTGTGTGTGTGTGTGTGTGTGTGTGTGTGTGTGTGTGTGTGTGTGTGTGAGTGTGTGTCTGTCTGTGTTTGTCCCCCCAACATCGCTTGACAACCGATGGTGGTGTGTTTACGTCCTCGTAACTTAGCGGTTCGGCAAAAAGAGCCCGATAGAATAAGTACTAGGCTTACAAAGAATAAGTCCTGGGGTTGATTTGCTCGACTAAAGGCGGTGCTCCAGCATGGCCGCAGTCAAATGACTGAAACATGTAAAAGAGTAAAGAGGAAGACTATATCATATATATATAATATATATCATATACATACTATGTCTCAACCAATTCTGCTAGTTGCTCCCACCCCACCCATTCTTCTGCTTACATAGATACATGGTTAGGAATATTGGTGGGAGGGAGGACAGCTGACAAAATTGCAGCCAGCAAATTGACCTCAGGACAATATAAGCCAAAGTCTACTGCGGCAGGATTTGAACTTAATGGACAGCAGCTACCTATTACAATGCTCCAATCATTGTACCGAACCATTATCTTATTTCAGAATAGATAATATTTAACTATCGAAATCATTAAACAACGTAATTGAATATAAATATCTGTCAGTTATATGGAACAAATAGTAATTTTAGATTTTCTTTCAGATTTGAATTGGTTTTAATAAGTATATTAAGTGTATAAGCACACTCACACGTGTGCGTGTGTATGTGTGTATATCTGTGTCCGTGTGTGTATGTGTATGTGTGTTGCTATCATTAACATGACGTAGGTGTTTTTTTTTTCAATGTCTGTAGTCATGTTCACATATGTAATGCGGAGTTGCCTCCCTTACATCGAATAACGGCTTAGCAATATTTCTTTGTATTCTGGTGTTCGGGTGTTTTTTGTGTGTGTGTGTGTGTGTGTGTGTGTGTGCATATATATGAAGGGAATGTTCTTTATGTTGCACGTATCGATTCTCTGTTTTTTTCGTTGTCCGAAAAAAAGTTCGTTTTTTATGTTCTCGTTTCTCATTCTGTCCATGTTTTCTTTTTTTATGTCCGTACTCATATATGCATGTATATATACATATATTTATGTATAAACATAATTAAGGGATCAGCAACAGTTGCTTCACCACATACCGAAGTTCAGAAATAGCAGCTAAAGTGCTGAAACTCCAACAGATAGCAGTACTTGTAACTCACAAAGGCAAAACAAGAAGAAAAAATAACGAACCTAACCAGTCGTAGTTAATCATAGATGCGTCATCATCATCGTCATCGTCGTCGTTTAACGTCTGCTTTCCATGCTAGCATGGGTTGTACGATTTGACTGCTGAACCGGATGGCTGCACCAGGCTCCAATCTGATCTGGCAGAGTTTCTACAGCTGGATGCCCTTCCTAACGCCAAACTCTCCGAGAGTGTAGTGGGTGCTTTTATGTGTCACCAGCACAAGAACCAGTCATGCGGTACTGGCAACAGCCACGCTGAAAATGGTGTTTTTTACGTGCCACCTGCACAGGAGCCAGTCCAGCGGTACTGGCAACGACCTTGCTTGAATGATTTTCTTACGTGCCAGTAAGGCAACGCTGATAACGATCGGGCTCAAATGGTGCAATTTACATACCACTGGCACAGAAGCCATCTATGTGAAATAAGTTTGATAAAAATTAATGTTAGTGGCAGCTGTATAGGAGTATATAGAAATAATCATAAGTGACTGTAGGTTTCCATTTGTTCAACCATAAATTCTACAGTCATTCTTCATCAAACAATGAGTGATGTACACTCATAATTTTTATACTGTGGGATGGTGTACCTTGCTACACACAGACATGTATAGATAAAGCCATGTAGGGATTCACTTTACAGTTGCTGAGCTTGCTTGAAATAGCAACCACATTTTCTTCAAAAGGAAGGACATCTGGATAATGTGACTTTCCCATATCCAACTGTATATGACAGTCTTAGCTACATTATTGCTGGAATGCCTTTTATCAGATCTTGACCACAGAAACTGACCAGGGTGGGGGCTAACTAGCATGAACAAAATCTGAACAAGGGTGCAGGAGTGGCTGTGTGATAAGTAGCTTGCTTACCAATCACATGGTTCCGGGTTCAATCCCACTGTGTGGCATCTTGGTCAAGTGTCTTCTACTATAGCTTCGAGCCGACCAAAGCCTTGTGAGTAGATTTGGTAGATGGAAACTGAAAGAAGCCCGTCGTATATATATATATATATATATATATATATATATATGTGTGTGTGTGTGTGTGTGTGTGTGTGTGTGTGTGT
>NC_068994.1:41396636-41400737 GCF_001194135.2 Octopus bimaculoides | reverse complement strand
CCCCCTAGCATTGCTTGACAACCGATGCTGGTGTGTTTATGTCTCCGTCACTTTGTGGTTCGGCAAAAGAGACCAATAGAATAATTACTAGGCTTGCAAAGAATAAGTCCCGAGGTCGATTTGCTCGACTAAAGGCGGTGCTCCAGCATGGCCGCAGTCAAATGACTGAAACAAGTAAAATAGTAAGGGACATAACTCCGTCTCTACACGCAAAAGGACAGGAAAATAAAAAGAAAGAAAAGAAGGAACTTGATATTTGTGTTTTTTATTCCTTCAAGATTGATAAAATCAGCAACAGTGAAAGACTGAGATCGAAATATAAGAAAAGGCTCCACATCTATTTCATACTCGAGTGATTAGTAATGTTTTTTGATTGACATCATGATCTAGTTCACCCATATAAGCACTGGAAAATGGCAGAACAGCAGTAAAATATGACCCTTTTGTTATCGTATTTCTGTTGAAATACATCGTCTTTGTTTCAATTAATTTTGAATATTATGAAGAATATAGTAAAATGACATTGTCATTAATAAACTGGTGTGTGGGACATGACAAGAACTTCGTTTTTGTATGTGGCTTGCAAGATTCTTTATGTGAATTCATGAGTTGAAGCATATTTTTATTGTGTCATTCTCTTTTAGTTCCTTATTAAATTAACATACTCACTGGCTCAATGACTATTGAAAAGGTTGCAAGTCGCACCGAAAATTTTAGTAAAAAATAATAAGCAAATGAGTGGAAATCAGACCGGTGTGTGTATTAAATTAATAAGGAACTAAAAGAATGACTTTCCCCAGACACAATATAACTCTTTTACTTGTTTCAGTCATTTGACTGCGGCCATGCTGGAGCACCGCCTTTAGTCGAGCAAATCAACCCCAGGACTAGGCTGTTTTTGGAGTTGGAGTTTCTTAAGCCAGATTTACTATGGTCAAATGCCTTTCTTGTTGTTGCCCTTCCCTTGTTTCTCAGCGAGGTAATATTCCCCTGTGGTCAGTGTCACTGGAAATGAATGACACTAACTAATACGACAGCAAGACAAAGAGACACAAACGCACGCGCACACGCGTGCACACACACACGCGTGCACACACACACACACACACACGCAAGCACACAGTAAATTCCATAAGGATATATTAGTAAGGTCATGATTTACCTCCCTTACACCATGCATCTTAACAACCGTTTTAAAATGTTGCTGAATAAAAACAGCACAACTTATTTTTATTTTACATTATTGTTGTTTATTTCTGTTAGTTTTGTAAAATTATTAGTATTATTTTTAAACATTGGTAAGGCTGCGAGGTGGCAGAATCGTTAGAGCGCTGTACTTATCGCTATTTCGCCCATCGCTACGTTCTGAGTTCAAATTCCGCTGAGGTCTACTTTGCTTTCCGGGGTCGATAAATTAAGTACCAGTTGCATACTGGATTGATTTAATTGATTGGCACCCCTCCCCCAAAATATCAGGCCTTGTGCCTAGAGTAGAAAAGAATCGTTAGAGCGCTGCACTTTATCGATATTTCACCCGTCACTACGTTCTGAATTCAAATTCCACTGAGGTAGACTTTCTGGGTCGATAAAATAAATAAGTACCTTTCTCACCTTCAAGATTGCTGCCCTTTGGACAAAATTTGAAACCCTTATTAAACATTGGTAAAAAAATTGCTCTGCAGCATCGATTCTGATTCTTTACATTGTGAGATCAAATCCCCACAAGGTCAACGTTGCCTTTTATTGTCATGGGGTTTGATAAGTACTAGTCAAGTACTTGCTGGCAAGATCAAGCATCCAGTGATATCCATTCTTTAGATCAGTGTCTTCCCTTGTGGTTACCATATTTAGAGACAATTTCACTGGCATCAGTCTACACAACACATCTTACGATCATGAGTTCAACATCCTAAACACTATGATGTGCTGCCACACCAAAGAAATGGGCCTACTCTCAGTGTATTCCAGTAGGCTGTAGAAACATTCACTTTCTATACCCCCTCTTCCACTATGTTTGCAATTTGTCCATGAGTTGTCCATTCATCTATGACCCTTGTAGTATATAAACATTTTCTATGTATGCATGCAAGTATGTATGTATTTATGCATGCATGTATGTATGTATGTATTCTGTATGTATGTATAAATGAATGTATGTATATATGTATGTATATACTTATATATATATATATATATATATATATATGTAAGTATGTATGTATTCTGTATGTATGTATGAATGTATGTATGTATGTAAGTATATATATATGAATTTAGGTATGTATGTTTGCATGTATGAATGTATGTATGTATGTACATGTGTATTTATGTACGTATGTATTTATGTATGTATGTATGTATGTATGTATGTATGTATGTATGTATGTATATATCTATCAGTTTAAGTATATATACTTAAATATATGTTTATTTATATATATATTTATATACAAATATATTTATGTGTGTGTGTGTATATATATATATATATATATATATATATATATATATATACAGAGAGAGAGAGAGAGAAATATATATATATATATATATATATATGTATGTATATATATGGGCCTATTTACATGTGTGTGTGTGTGTGTGTGTGTGTGTGTGCATGAATATATATGCATGCATATGTGTACATAAGTATGTATGCATATATCTGTACATATATATATATATATATATATGTATGTTATGTACACGTATATGTAAGTCCAAAAGACAGGGAGGGAAAAAAGAAAAGAAGAAAAAAGAAACAACAACTAAATCTAATGCAATCATTTAATTTAGTGACTGGTGAAGATCCTACTAGTTAAGATTGTTTGTGTTGGCAACTTTTGTAGCATCCTATCAAGTAATTCCGGCAGCTGCTTAAGAAAGCAACGAAGTTCACCAAAGAATTTAGACAATCAAAATGATGTTACTTGAAATAGTTGAAATGATTAAAAGTATTGGCTCAACACCCAGCCTCTGAGCCGTAGATGTGTGAAATAAGACAGACTGGTAGAGGAAGAGATTGGTTATGGATTTTTCTGGAATCTAAATTTAGACTTTAAATCACTTTAGATAAAAAGATTTTTCGAGAGACTTGTGGAGTAGAATGTGTATGTTATAAAGACTAGTTTGATTGGTTGATTGTGTGTGTATGTACAGGTATGTTAGTCCTAAAGACAGGGGTAGGTAGGGTGGAAATGATGATGACAACGACGATTAGGGTGAAGTTGATGACAATGATGATGGTGGTGATGATGATGATGATGATGATGGTGGTGGTGGTGGTGATGATGAGGTTAATAATGATGATGATGATGGTGATGATGATGATAATTAGGGTGAAGATGATGACAATGATGATGGTGGTGGTGATGATGATGATAATGAAATTGATGATGATGATTGTGATGGTGACGACAACGACAATAATGATGATAGTGGTGGTGGTGAAGTTGATGATGATGATGACGATGATGATGATGGTGATAATGTGTGTGTGCGTGTGTGTTCATGTGTTAGTGTGTACATGTGCGTCCTTGCTTGGTAACAAAATACAGCAGCTAGAGTAAAAGGAGTTGGTAGGGGGTGAGGGAAGGCAGGTAGGTCGCAGGGAAGGAGGAAAAGAGGAAACAGAAGCTGTTGCCTTGAGACAGGGAAAGAAAGAGAGAGAGAGGGAGAGGGAGGAGAAGAAGAAGATGACCAGGTATTGCCATCAATCCAATTCAATGACAATGATTGAATAACCAAAGAAAGGAGGCAGGTGGAGTGAGGAACACAACGCTGGGTATGTGGCACCCAATAATGAAATAGGTGTGGGGGATGGGAAGGGATTAATAAGAAAGGAAGAGAGAGAGAGAAAGAAGAAAAGAAAGAAGGAAGGAATGAACAAATGAAAGAAAGGAAGAAAGAGAAGGTGAGAGAGATGGGAGAATGATGATGATGATAATGATGGTGTTCAGGGTGAAGGTGATGATGACGATGATGATGATGACAATGGCAACGAGGAGGAGGGTGGTGATGATGACAACAATTATGATGATGATGATGATGACGATGAAGAAGATGACGACGACGACGACGATGATAATGATACTGGTGATG
>NC_068994.1:41387379-41396626 GCF_001194135.2 Octopus bimaculoides | reverse complement strand
GATGATGATGATAACGAGGAGGAAGAGGGAGGGAGGAGGAGATTGAACTAACAACTGAAGGAAAGGAACATTCGAGAAGCTGATTCAAAGTAAGAGAAAGAGAAACAGTAATGGAAACATTTAGGGAGGAGGAGGAGGAAAAGGAGAAGGAAGAGGAGGAGAAGGAGGTGGAGGAGAAGGAGGTGAACTAGAAGAAGAAGAAGAAGAAGAAGAAGAAGAAGAAGAAGAAGAAGAAGAGCGAAAGGTTGAGAAAGAAAGAAAAAGAGAAGGAAGTGCCATCTTGATGGTGCTTTCCGGCTTTCCTTGATTATTTGATGTTCCTGTGATCTGAAATGGCAACAATAAAAGTGGTTCTTTACATTTACCAAAATATTTAAATATATCGGTGACGGAAATGGTCAGGGTTGCATATTAAGAGGCTGGAGGGTCGTAAGCAGAGTTGTGTAATGAAGGAGTCTTCTTTTACTTCTCTCCTCCTACACTTCCCCACCTCCTCTTCTTCCTCCTCTCCTCCTCTTCCTCCTTTAACTATTCCTTTCTTCTTTCTCCTTTTCCTCCTCCTCCTTTTTCTTCCACTATTTCTTCCCCCTTCCCCCTTCTTCTTCCTCCTTCCCCTCCTTTTCTTCCTTGTAAATAAACTAGCAGAAGACCACAGAAAAACCACCACTGTGTCTTTCCCAAATAATGTATGATCAGATTTTGGTATAGAGGTCAATGATTACTGAGGCATGCAGAGATGCACTAGAGTGTGTGCCACCTGGAGCAGCCCTTTTGTTTGCTGCCCCTGGACCCCACAAAAGACACATACTACCTACAGCAGACCCAAAATTGCCACACCTTTAAAAGTCCCACCAGTTACACTAGTGAAAAATGGCATCTAAAGAGGAAACAAGCTATTTAGTTCATAGATTTACTGTTAATACAGGTTTAAAATTTTGGCACAACGCCAGCAGTTTTGAGGAGAGGGGACAAGTCGATTTCATTGACCCCCCCCCACAGCTCAACTGGTACTTATTTTATCAACTCTGAAAGGATGAAAGTCAAAGCTGACCTCAGCAAAATTTGAACTCAGAATGAGAAGATGGACAAGACGCCACTAAGCATTTTGTCTACTGTGCTAATGATTCTGTCAGCTGACTGCCTTGATTTACTGTTAATATTAATTGGTTCGTTCAGTGGTGAGCAGGCAGAATCTTTAGCATAACAGACATTTCTTCTGGTGTTTCTTCAAGCTTTACATTCTGAGTTCAAAGGCTGCCTTTCATCATTTTGGGGGTTGATAAAATAATTACCTGTTGATGTAACTGAATTTCCTTTCCCCTCAAAATTTGCTGGCCTTGTGCCAAAATTAGAAAGAAATATTAACCCTTTTATAAATTACAAAGAGTCCAAGCGTCAATACTTAAATCTTGTTTTCTTAGTAACAACATCAAGCTGAAGCGAAGAAAATCTACTCTTGGCCAACACATTTTATTATGAGTAATGTTGTGAGTAACTTTTCTAGGTAGACCTGGTGACAACACATTGCAGTTAATTGAACTTGTGCAATATGAAATTACATATTTCATGTGAAAACATGACAAAAACACCTGTATCTCATTTAAACCACGAGTTGACATTACAATTCACTCAGCCATTTTGTTTTTCCTTGTCTCCGCACATTACTGCCTCGACCAAACAATAATGACATTTAAAAACTTGGCTCACAAGCAACTAACCTGGCGAAGGTTTGATGGACAACAACTAAAATTTGGTTACTCTTAAGTATGTAACAGTTATTTAGAGGGTTTTAATTCTTTGGCTTGGGTGTTTTGCAAGAGGGAAAGTCGGTGGGGAGGGGGAAATGTAGAGAAAAAAGCTGTAAGCTGACAATGTACTGAATGTCTGGTTAAAGAAATGTTTGTTTAGTGTCAGGAAAATTCAGACACCAATTTAGTTGGAGTGCTACCAGCAATAAATTGTTGAGTCGTGTGTGTGTGTGTCTGTGTGTGTGTGGAGGGAATATGTTTGCAAATATAAACTAATAGTAGTGTTTCTGCAGTTCTGATATACGGTGCGGTGGAGATTGATTGTGTGATGGTATATTTTTGGAGACGTGTGATTGTGGAGGGAAGTGTGTGTGTGTGTGTGTGTATGTCAGCATGTGTTTGTGCAGACGAATATGTCTACACATGTGATTAGATTTGTGTGTGTGTGTGTGTGTGTATGTGTGTGTAGGTATGTCTGAGCAAATGAATATGTCTATATATGTGATTAGATTTGTGTGTGTGCATGTGTGTGTGGGCGGAAGTTAGTGCAAATGAATATGCCTATATATGTGATTGGATTTGTGTGTTTGTGTGTGTGTGTGTGTGGGTGGGTGTATGTGTTTGCGCAAATGACTATAAGATAAGATTTGTGTGTATGTGAATGTGTCTAAGTGTGCATGTGTTTATGTATGTGTGTACAAATGAATATAAATATATATACATGTAATTAACTTTGCATGCACGTGAACCTAAGTGTACGTGCATGCATGTGTTTGTGTGTGTGTGTGTAATGTACGCATCTAAGAGTGCATGTGTGTGTATTTATGAATATGTGTATACATGTGATTAACTTTGTGTGAGTGTGTGAACCTGTGAAAGTGAACAAGCATGAGTGTGTGTGTGATGTACATATGTATGTGTATGCAATGTGATGTATGCATATGTTTAAAGAGAATTATGATGTATGTGCATGTATATGCATATATAAGCGTAATTGTGTTTTTGTATTTAGTATCATAGAAGACCCTAGAGAGAGCCTTGTGGTCAAAAACCTCACTTTGCAGCTTTGAGGTTTTGGGTTCAATCCAACTGTAAGCTCCTCTTGGGGCTTGTGCAAGTGTTTTCTTTCATTGCTTCAGGTTAATCAAAGCACTGTGAGCAAAATTTGGTAGACAGAAACTTTTGTAGAAGCTTACCAAAGGAACTGTTTTGGTTTTGATGTAAGAGACTTAATCCATTGATGTTTAACTCTTTAGCATTTAAACCAGCCATATCTGGCCGAGATATGTTACTTGTTTTATGTTCTAACCAGCCAGATCTGGCCTATCACTCTTACACTCCAATCCCATTATAAAATATACAATCACATCATCAAAATTTCATAGCTACATGATTAATTCGTGGCTGATGCCAGTACCACATGACTGGCACACATGCCAGTGGCATGTAAAATGCACCATATGAACATGGTCAATGCCAGTGCCGCCTGACTGGTCTCATGTCCGTGGCATGTAAAAAGCACCATTTTTTTACATGCTTTTTACATGTAAAAAAAAGGTGAACTGGCAGAATCGTTAGTACGCTGGGCAAAATGCTTAGCAGCATTTTGCCTGTCTCTATGTTCTGAGTTCAAATTCCACCAAGAGCAACTTAGCCTTTTATCCTTTTGGGGCAATAAAATAAATGCCAGTGTAGCTCTAGGGTCAATGTTATCAACTTACTTCCAGCCCTGAAATTTCTGACCTTGTGTCAAAATTTGAAATCAACATACTTTGTAGTGTATTCATTATCATCATCATTTAACGTCCGTTGTCCATGCTGGCATGGGTTGGACGGTTTGACTGGATTTGGTAAACAAGAAGGCTGCTCCAGACTCCAGTCTGACTTGGCATGGTTTTCTATGGCTGGATGCCCTTCCTAACACCAAAAGAGTGTAAAGGGTGATTTTACATGCCGCTGGGTGCCATTTGCTTGACACCAGCATCTGTCACAACAGCAATTTTGCTTGGCTTGACGGGTCTTCTTCTCAAGCACAGCATAATGCCAAAGTTCTCAGTCATTGCCTTGCCTCCATGAAGCCCCAAGCTATATTATGGTTGCATAATGAAATATGGGACTTATCAGCAATTAATGTGGTTAGAAGGTTGCTTCCCAATCACATGATTAGAGGTTCACTTCTTCTGTATGATACCTTATGCAAGTTTCTTGTACTAAAGCCTTTGGCCAATCAAAGCATTGTGAGTGGATTTGGTTGATGAAATTGAAAGAAGCCCGTCGTATTTCACAGATGTAAACTGAAAAAAGCCATATGTTTATGTATGTCTGTGTGTGCATGTCTTTGTGTCAGTGTTTGTCCCCAACCACCACTTGACAATCAGTGTTTACATCTCTGTAACTTAACAGTTCAGTAAAAGAGATAGATAGAATAAGTATCAAGCTTAACAATAAATAAGTGCTGGGGGTGATTCATTCAACTAAAAATTCTTCAAGGTGGTGCCCCAGCATGGACACAGTCTAATGACTGAAACCAGTAAAAGATAGATGATAAAAGAGAATTATAGAATATTTCAAGAATACCTGAAGAGATAACTTTAAAAAGTGAATTAATAACACTGCTAATGCAGGTAAGACATACCATAAGCCTTTAACATACTTGGTGGAATCTCATGGTTGCATAATGAAATACAGTGTCCCTATCAGGCTTCAAGGCATTGGTCAACTTGGGTCTATGGCAAAAAGCACTCAAAGTGCCCTCCTGAGGGACCAAATCCCAAACCTTGTGGCTCAAAAGTAAATTTCTTACTCAAGCAACATGTACAATTCATATACAATAATAAATGTACACTAAATCCTTTATCTAGTTAAATCTAAAGAGTTGTATAACTTAACTTGATATTTTTATATGTTGATAGAGTTGTATGTTCATTCCTTATCAGATATACTCATGCTTTTATATTCTTCATTTTAACACATCAAAATTATGTTATTCCTGGAGTTGATGTGCAGATAAATTTGGCTAGTTTTGTATAACAGACAGGTAAAAAAAAACATTTCACACCAAAGTGTAAAATGTTTTTTTTTTCTTATATGTGTGTTTTTTGAGTTATGTCTATTGAATTTATCAGTGAAGATATGTTCGTATGGTTCTGTTGTGTGTGTATGTATGAGTGCATATTCATATTATATATATACATACATATATGTACTGGTTTGTTGGTGGTCGTGTGTTAATGGTAGTGAGTTGGTAATAGTGAATAGGTTTATTATTGATGTTGTGTTAGTCACACTGTCTTAGTAAAGTGGTGATTGTGTGTTCATCTTAATGTGTTGGCTATAATATTTTAGTTGTCGTCGTCATCATCATCATCATCATCATCACTTTTAACATTTAACATCCGTTTTCCATGCTGGCATGGGTTGGATGGTTTGATGGGAGCTGGCAAGCCAGAAGACTGCACCAGAGTTCACTCTGTTTTGGCATGGTTTTTACGGCTGGATGCCCTTCCTTACACCAACCACTGTGCAGAGTGGATACCTTATGGAATATTTTATGTTTTAACTTGTTTTCTTCTCACATACACACATGCACGTGCATGTGCACCCTCCCCCTCCACACACACATGCACGCATGTTCACACATACAACATATTTATATAAATACATCTGGCTACCTTTAGTTTCCAAATACCAAATTTACTCACAAGCCTTTCATTGGCCTGAGGCTATAAATGAAAACCCTTTCCCAAGGTGCCATGTGGTGGGATTGAACCCAGAACCATGTCGTAGCGAAGCAAACTTCTTAACCACACAGTCACTAGAAATAAGAACCAAAACAACTCTTAGCCATATAAGAGCACTTTTCTAACAACAGACTAGGGAGACAAGCTCCCCACCTACACCAAGTGAGACGGAATCATACCAGCACTGATTTTTCTAGTTAGATTTTCTGTGAAAAAGGGATGGTCATGTCTGGAATGTATTTGATCATAGGCCTGCTTAATCAGGAGTGAGGTTGAGGGATAAACAAATTACCAATAGCTACGGCAATAGCATCAGCAACAAGACACCACCACCACCTCGACTGCCACCAGCACTACTATAACTACTACTTACACCACCACCAACACCAACACCATCATCATCAACAACAACATCAACAATACATCATCATTATCATCATCACTGCCACAACAACAACAACAACAACAACAGCAGCAGCAGTAACAGCAGAGACCCTAACAATGCCAATGTTATTTCCTCCTGTCATATTTCAAATAATGATTGTATGACTGCTTAGCGTGGTCTATCTCACAGAACTTCTCAATCACACATCAACTGATTGCTCTTGACAAGTCACAAGGCCAACATTTTATAGGACAGGGTTTATATGGTAAATAGAATTGACCACTGTATATTACCATGCATGCATTTGTTTATAGTTGTGCATGCATATGCATATGTGCTTGTGTGTGTTTCTGTATGTGCTTCTATGTCCTTATCTGTAAGCAAAAGAGAGCGTTTATAATCCATTGGATTGTAAAGATAGCACATTACATGTGAGCATTTTATCTTTGACTAATGTAAAAGTGGTATTTTTCTCTTCCTTTTAAACAAAGGGTTAGTCACGGAACATCAGTTTTTCTCTTTTCTTTCCATCATAGCATACAAACTCATTCTAATTTATGAACTTATAGATATTTATGAACTTCACTATAAAAGTTTTCTCAATGCAGACCGCCAGTTTGCTCTGACGTTTTGCATTTTTATATCAGAGAAATCAAGTTGATTTGCAAAGCCTACTCTTCTTCCAGCTATGCTAGAAGTGAGAACTTAAATATAACAGTTAGCATGAAATACTTCTTTTTTGGAGTGGTGAAACTTGAAGGAAAGAAAACTACAAGTGATTCTTTTTACCATGAACACAAAGCCTGAAATTTTGTGGGAGGTGGAGCTAGTTTATTGCATGATTTCCAGATGCTTCTTATAGCATCAACCCTGAAAAGATGAAAGGCAAAGTTGACTTTGATGGAATTTGAACTTAGAACTTAAAAACAGATGAAATATTGCTAAGCATTTTATCTGGCATGTTAAGGATTCTGCCAACTCACCACCTAAATAAAGTTATAGATAATCCTGTCTATTGTAGACACAAAGATTGAAATTTTGTGGGAAGCACTTCTTGATTACATTGACCCCAGTGTTCTATTTATTTCATTGGTCCCAAAAGGATGATAGGCAAAGTTGACCTCAGTGGAATTTGAACTCACAATGTAAAGACAAAATACTGGTAAACATTTTGTCTGGTGTGCTAACAATTCTGCCACCATATCATAATAAAGTATAAACCATAGCATGGTAATATTAGGCTAAAAAATCTCTTTAGATGGAAAAATATGAAGACCGTCTGTGAGATGAGAACACACATCTTCTGTAAACATGACATTTTATCTATGGACCAAACAACACACACTATGCCTAAACCAGAAAAAAATTCCTTCTTGTTGTTTAACCTTAAGAAGACTTATGATCAAAAGCATTCCACTTATGACCATCTTTCTTCACTTACTTCAAGAACTTCTATGTTCTTCAACGTGTCTTTACTTTTAAGAAGGTAAGGTGTGATTTCAGGTAGATAGTTTTGTTAATTTTAGCAGGTTGGAACACCATATAACGCTTCTCCCCGTCCTTGAAAATGTCTAATACAAGGAGGTGATAGATAGGTAATCTCTCTAATATCCTTGTAGAAACACATGAACGTCACACAATCACATTTCCTTCAATTATAAGCAAACTTCTTTAAAGAAACATAATTAGATGGGAATGTGACGTAATTATTATGGTTAGAAGGGAAGTAACTCATTGGTTCTTACATAACATAATCGACTCGGCCAGCAATAATATTGTCCCGTCACGCTTATTGATAATAATGTTATTTATTGTTAACAAATAGTCTAAAACGAAGTGAAAATAGAGAAGGTAGCCTCCCTTGTAATTGATAAACGTGACTCATATTTGTAGTAGAGATCTTTGTGTTTGTGTGTCTGTCATTAAGAATATAGCAAATGATATTTACTCAACGTGATGCTAAGGAAACATAAACCTAGCTCTTGGGTGCTTTCAGCAGTGTATGATCTGTGACAAGTGTTAGGACCTAGTTTCTACAAGGGATAACTTATTTCCTTCTCTGTTCACCCACGTTTATTACTGGGACACATATCTCTTTGATAGGCAGCAATCCTAGTTCGCGTTAATATAAACAAATCTGTATGTGTGTGTGTGTGCACGCGTTCTTGCTTGTGTGCGCCCCTGTGTCTGTATTTTTCACTCACGCTAAACATGCGTACAAATACGTTAATACTTATCTTTGCACATGTTTCTATGTACACGTGTACTTGTGTATGTTGACCTCTCTATATACAGATACACATACATACTTACACACACACACACACACATATATACAGGGTTAGTAAGATATTGGAGGGACATACCTATTTTGGGTCATTTATGCATTTTTTGCTAACACTGTATGATCTTTGTTTCAGATAATAATAATGGCAGACCCTCAGCTCACTCAAGAAATGAAGAAGCATGTAGTTATTGTGGTTATAAAGGCTGAGCACAGCGATTTAGAAATATCTCGATTTTTCAAAAGTTGCCAGATCTTTCGTCTACAGGGTTTGTAAGGAGCTAGAAGAAAATTTGAATTGGTTTTCCTCAAATGAGAAAAGCCTCGACCAAGATCAAAAAGTTAACAGAAGAAATGGCAGATGGTTATGTGCAGACCCTTCTGAAGTACCAAGTGTTATGCATACAAAATTTCCTGCAACTGGGTTTTAGAGGTTGTCAACAATGAAGGACATGTGATGTCTCCTTACTTCTTTCCACAAGGCTTTAGAGTTAACTCTGCTGCCTACATTGAGGTCCTGGAAACAATTGTTAAGCCCTGGATAGACAGTGTATGAAATGGAAGGCCATATGTGTTTCAGCAAGACTCTGCACTATCACACATGGCTCTAGTAACACAGGAATGGATGGCTGAAAATTTTCATGATCACAGAACCCCTAACATTTGGCCTCCTAGTTCCCCAGATCTCAATGCATTGGACTATTACATGTGAAATGTTGTTGAGAACATGCCCATAACACCAAAGATTCTTTGAAAGCTAACATAGTCAGAGTAATGTCCAAAATGAACCAGGGCCACTTGCTTCGATCATGTAGTTGATTTAGATCTCATATAGAAGCAGTTGTTGAAGCTGAAAGTGACTTTATTGAATAACTTTATAGAAAAGTAAGGTTTATTTTTATCCACATAGCATTTTTTTGATAAATAAAGCTAATATCTGTTATAATATCTCTGTTTTTTTTTTAATAAACATAAATCTTTCCTCAAATTTCTTTCACACCCTGTATATACACACACACACACACACATATATATATATATATATATATATATATATATATATACATACATACACATATATAATATATAT
>NC_068994.1:41386259-41387369 GCF_001194135.2 Octopus bimaculoides | reverse complement strand
TGTGTGTGTGTGTGTGTGTGTGTGTGTGTGTGTGTGTATGTGTATATATATATATATATATATATATATATATCGTCCATAAACAAAAATTTGAAAAAAGAAGCACACTTTAAGTTATAGAGCAGTGTACATTAAAGTTAGATAAGGTTGGTCTATGGGATTACTTAGGTTTCATGTTCAGAAAGTGTTTGGCTTTATGGTGTATCATCAGATTCCAAAATCTGTTGGCTAAAGGCCTCTCTAGAATATGGAGGAGGAAATGACCCCATTACCCAATGTCAACAATGTGGGTTGTGTCCCTTTGGCTGTCAATTGCCAGTGGCCCTATTATCCCTTGGGTTCCAATAGGCTAGCAGGAATTTCCTGAAATGTAAGCACGGTCCAAAGACCTCCGTTCTGGAGTGCAGGATGTTCCCTGGGTCATGAGAGTACTTTAGGATCTTCGACCATTCCGATATGCATAATTTCCAGCTGCTGCTAACACCAACAGACATATCACTCCCACCAATGGCGATACATTGGCTGTTCTGGGAACTCATTCAAACAATGCCTCTTTAACAACTGGTCCTCCCTCAGGATACCAGAAAGGAGATTTGTCACGCCATTAGCCAGCCATGTATGGCAGCAAATAGATGATCGGATTCCATACACCTTATCATGGAGAATCCTAGAGAATCCAGGCCCCTACATTAATGGGACCAACCACTGTAAATTATGCATATGGAACAGGCGAGGTTTCTAAAGGACTCAGTCGACCCAGGGAACATTCTGAACTCCAGAACAGAGATCTTCAGACCGTGCTTACATTTCAGGAAATTCCTGCTAGCCTATTAGAACCTATGGGATAACCGGGGCACTGGCATTCAATAGCCAAAGGGACACAATCTCCTTCGTTGACATTGGCAATCGATTGTCAAGGGGAAACAATCCCCATTGCTGACATTAAGTAACAGGGCCATTTTCTCCTCCATATACTATTGAGGCCTTTAGCCAACAAGTTTTGGGAGCTGATGATATGCCATAAAGCCAAGCCCTTTATGGATATGAAATCTAAAGTAATCCCATAAACTGGCCTTGTCTAACTTTAATATATATATATATATATATATA
>NC_068994.1:41382539-41385718 GCF_001194135.2 Octopus bimaculoides | reverse complement strand
AATTAAATAATATATTACATAAATAGATCATAGAAATAATAATTAAAGAAAAAGTTTAAAAGTCAAAGTTATAAATTGGACAGTAAAAATTAATACGATAATATACAGTATGGAAGTATAAATGTAAAAGTTAGTGCTAGTACATAGACTACGTGCATTTCATAGCTGAAATAGGACTATATAAAATCATAAGCAAATTCTATCCGAGTTCATTAGAACGGGGAAATGATTTTACTCCCCAAATCAGTTACTCTTCAGGTCAAATCCCTAAGAAAATACCTAAAATCATTCAAGAAATAAACATAAAGATGAGAGATAAAAATATATATAAAGAGACAAAATCTGTAAACTAATCCTTACATTAACGGTATTAATATAATTATTAAGAGTTACAATCTAAAAATATAATATTATAGTAAACAAGGTTAACACATTATGGAATAAGTAGATAACAGTAAAAAAATGTGTTAGTGTATAAAGTTACTAAAAGAAGGATGTCAATATTGTTTATAGAATTAAAATAAGAAAACATGACTTACCTGCCGATGAGATTTAACTGTAGATTAAAACAAAAATGGCTGTGCTATAGAATTTATACTAGAAGGTCACGTGATAGCGTCTACTACCCAGAAGTCCATGCGTATTATAATTACTAAAATAATAACGAAAATATCGAAACAGAAAATCTACCTAAAATAAAAAGTTTCTTGAGGATTAAAAATACTAAAATACTTAAACTTGCAAATTAACGCAGAGTAATAACTATACACATTCGAAAATTCTATATTACGTAAATAATGCTAGAAAAATTAATACTGAAAAGTCACGTGATAAACATGGTGATCATTACCAGAGGTAATTACGTGTTATAATTACTAAAATAATAACGAAAATATGGAAAAAGAAAATCTACCTAAAATAAGAAGTTTATTGAAGATTAATAATACTAAAATACTTAAAACTCTCAGATTAACGCAGAATAATAACTATACCAAATACGAAAGTTATAAATTACTTAAATAATGTTATTTCAACATTGTAAAGGACTGCTCATATTATCGTTGAATACGTAAAGTAAAGGGAGTTATATGTTCCAATTTTGTATAATATTGTGATGATTAAAGTGTATTCTAAAGTTAATTTGATGTATTCTACGATACTGATCATAACTATAAGTTGGTACCTAATACTAGGTTTAAATAAATAAATTAGTTATCTAAACTTATTATATAAGTAATTTAATTTATGTCTGCATTTAATATTACGTTCATCGTGGGATTTAATAAATTTTTTATTAGTTAATAATATCTCTTTCGTTAGTACATAATAAGCAGAATTTATTCCCTATCCTATATGATTTAGCCTTACAAACTATTTCCCATTTTAACTCGTATTCTATTCTTTTTGAATTAATTTCCCAAATGTATTTACTAAGGCCCGTAGAGTTCATTAAATTTCTGTTTTTATTCCCTAATATTATTACTATATATATATATACATATATGTATTTATGACTATACATATCTATCTATCTATCTATCTATCTATCTATCTATCTGTCTGTCTGTCTGTCTATCTGTGTGTGGTGGGGGTTGCTTGGATGGCTGCATCGATGGATGGATGAAATACGAGATGGACACACATTTGTTTCTTCTTTCCAAAATTTTAGACTATCACTAACAAATTGGTTTGGTTCTACTACTGAAATGAAGATCGTTCTTTGGAGACTGTGCTTATCTGAATTGGTTGATGTTTGTGTATATGTATATTATGTATATGTGCAGTAAATTTGCACTCATGTTGTGAATATGTATGATGGTAGTACACAAATGTTTCATTACTCTTGAAGCTTGCACTTGCAATATGTGGTTTAGTGGTTAGGGTATTTGACTCATAATCCTAAGACCAGGAGTTCGACTCCCAGCAGTGCATTGTGTCCTTGAGCAAGGCACTTTATTTCCTGCTGGCCCACTTCCCTCATCTACCAAAAATGTGCAGTGTCTGTATTTCAAATGGCCAGCCTTGTCACATTCTGTGTCATGCTGAATCTCCCTGAGAAGTGTGTTAAGGGTACATGTGTCTGTGGAGTGCTCAGCCATTTACACATTAATTTAATGAGTAGGCTATTCTGCTGATTGAATCAACAGGAATCATTGTCATTGTAATTGACTGAGTGCCAGTTAGGTATGGATTCCATAAATATATGTGAATGTGGATATGTATGTAGGTATATATCTGTGTGCGTGTGCAAGTGTGTGTGTGTGTGTATTATGTGTATTTGCTAGAAGTAATTATTCAGCAGCCATAGTGTCACTCTGCTTTCAAGCTGGCTATTAATCTAACTGAAATGATATAAATCCAACATGGATTATTATGTTCCTGGATACAGGTATGAAACATCATAGAGATTTAAAGTCAAAGTCAGTAAACTATAAATAGATATATACTGGGATAAATACATATTGTGTTCTCATTCACACTTCATTTACACACACACACACACACACACACACGCACACAATGCAATAGCATACTGTTATCAAACAGAATGAGTGCTCAACACTGCATTTGGTGGTTAAATATTTTTTATTTGTGGATTAACAATACTACCAATGGTTTTATGTATAAAAAAACTCACAATTGTTCAAGCATTCCAATTCATGACATTGGTAACCTCATCCATTTTAGATAGGTAATCCAATTACCAACATCTTGAATTGGACGGTGCAGTTAAGGAGTTCGCTTTGCAACTACGTGTTTTCAGGTTTCAGGTTCAGTCCCATCACCTGTGGGGCACCTAGAGCAAGTGACTTCTCGTATAGCCCTGACCCAAACAAAACCATATCAGTGAATTTGGCATCTTTATTTTCTTTCATTTGTTTCAGTCATTAAACTGTGGCCATGCTGGGGCTCTCCCTTGAAGAATTTTAGTCAAACGAATCAATACCAGTACTCATTTCTCATTTTTAAAGTTCTTTTACTGAACCACTGAGTTATGGAGGGATGTAGATATATCAACAATGGTTGTCAAGTGGTAGTGGGGCTTCTTTCAGTTTCCATCTACCAAATTCACTCGGAAGGCTTTGGTTGGCCCAAGGCTATTGTACAAGACATTTGCATATCTTTATCTATCTACCTATCTATCTATCTATCTATCTATCTATCTATCTATCTATCTA
>NC_068994.1:41381634-41382480 GCF_001194135.2 Octopus bimaculoides | reverse complement strand
ATATATATATATATATATATATATATATATATACTGTTGGCGTTAGGAAGGGCATCCAACTGCAGAAACTCTGCCAAATCAGATTGGAGCCTGGTGTAGCCATCTGGTTCACCAGTCCTCAGTCAAATCGTCCAACCATGCTAGCATGGAAAGCGGACGTTAAACGATGATGATGATGATATATATATATATATATATATAATATTATCTCTATATTATATTATATCTATATATGTGTGTGTATACATATAGATGTATATACACACACACACACACACATATCATGTGTGTTTATGTGAGTGCATGTGTGTGTGTTTGTGTTTGTCAATACGACCATCACTTGACAACTAGTGTTGGCTTGTTTACGTCTGATAGAATAAGTACCAGAAAAATAAATGCAGGGACTAATTTGCTCGACTTGACACTTCGAGGCAGTGTCCCAGTATGGTCACATTTCAATGACTGGAACTAGTCAAAAATAAAAGAAACAAAGGAAGAACTCAGTTTTCGCAGTCTGTGTTCAAAGCAGCAGTTACAAACATACACTTCAATTATGTGAATGAATACATTTTACCTTGAATATAAAGTAAAAGAGTTGAATTTGGAGAAACAGTAGACAAATATGATATAGAAAGAAGTAGGATACATAGCATGCTTAAATATTGTCTGACAAGAATGAATAGAATCTAATTAAATTATGATATAATGAAATTTATCTGACAATTATTGAAATCAATACAGTTAGTTTACAAGATATAATTCAGAAACTATGAAAAGGCTATACGATAGATGAAACACAAAATATATACATACATATATATATATACATACATATATATATATATA
>NC_068994.1:41371303-41379069 GCF_001194135.2 Octopus bimaculoides | reverse complement strand
ATCTTCAATATATTTTCATTCCTCCACTTCACTCTCCATTTCGTATCTTATCTAAATTAATTATTGCTTAACCATTTTCTCACACCGTCTCCGATGAAGGGATATAATAAATATCCTGGAAACAGCTGTAAGACCTTCTATTTATAAATGTTCTAAAATCTTCACAGCCTTGGTTTTTTTTATCTCATTATGAATTTTTTTTTAATATATATATACATATATATATATACACATACACATATATACATTTGTGTGTGTGTATATATATATATATATATATATATATATAGTAGATAGTTTCTGTTACCTAGGTAACCAGATTAGTAATGGAAGAAGATGCTCTGAAAGTATTTGTTTCTAGAATAAAAATTGTGTGGAGGTAGTTCAGAGCTATTATCTCTCTCTCAGAGTGAAAGGTAGACTATATGATGCTTGTGTGCAAACAACTATACTCCATGGTAATGAGGTATGGGCTCTGAATGCAGAAGACATGCGTAGGCTAGAAACGAAGGTAGCATGCTTTGTTAGTGCACATGTACGGCAAAGTGCAAATGTATTGAGAGAAAATTTAGGTATGAGAGGAATCAAATGTAGCATGCAAGGGTGAAGACTACATTGGTTTGGACATGTGATACATATGAATGAGGACAGCTGCATAAAGAAGTGCTCATCATTGAAAGTGGATAGCACACACAGAGGAGGGAGACCCAGTAAGACGTGGGATGAAGTGGTAAGGACCAATCTCAGGAAGTTGGGCCTCATGGAGGAAGTGACAATGGACTGAGATATCCAGCAATGTGAAGTTCTTGAGAAAACCCACCCCCATCAGCAAAACTGAGTTCTAGAAGTGCTGTGTGTCCCACCCATACTTAACAAGAAAATTTCTCACACACTCTACCACAACAAACGAAACTGCATCTCTACGTCTCACACTTCTGCATCATGCACTATGTTTTACACCAAGTGTTATATATATATATATATATATATATATATATATATATATATATATATATATATATATGCATACATGTATAAATCACTGTAGTGCTGCATCAGTCGGACTACTGAATGTTGTTATACACCGCTAGTCACAATTTGCTCCCATTCATCATTGTAGCTTTTGAATGATGCCATTTGATTGCCATGTGGTCAGACCAGCATTCTCCTGAACAGAATGTCAGTCCATCACAGAGTTACTCATGAATGAACTGGACTGGGCTAGATTGGAGCAAAGTGAAATGAAGTGTGTTGCTGAAGAACACAATGCACTTCCAGTCTTGGTATCTATACCACAATCCAGTAACTGTTGCTAAGGGAGTGCAATGGACTGCCTCCTCACTATTCAATGGTGCACCCTCAGATTTACAATGGTGCACTTATTTCAAAATTCCACCTTAGCATTATTACAAATTAGTCCCCACCCAGAATATTGTGAAGCAGCCACCAAGTGCCACAATCTGGTGACAGGCCAGCCATGATCTTGAGATCAAGAGTACAACACTATATCATGCATTTTCACTCATATATGTATATGTACATACACACACACATGTGTTTGTGTGTCTTCATGTTTGCATATCTTTGTGTATATGCGTATGTATACATGTTTACACAAACACATGCACACACACAAGCACACATGCACACTCATGTATGATAAGCATTTACAAGGTTTCTTCCAATACGTATAAAATAAATTTGCTTCCTACAATTCTTTAACTTCTTTAAACTTTAATTAAATCCTTAAAGTTGCTACACCTCGTAGTGTTGTATTTCAGAAGATTAACTCAGAGCTTCTGGAGAAATTTTGTCAAGTTTATACTAAGTCATCAAATATACAATGTACAAACATTGATTTGCAATCTGAATGTCTTTGCATGTTTGATTCTATTAGGTTCTGATCATCATCATCATCACATACCATGATGTCCATACTTGCATCATTATCACCTTCATAGTGCTTTAAAAATGTTTACAATTCCCATTGGAATACTCCTGAAGAATAAGTCATTGGAAAGAATCACCTGGTGCATCTTTCATTTGTTCCAGCCATTTGATGGGGGAATGGCCCTGAAAGGTTTAGTTGAACAAGTCAACTCCAGTACTTATTTTTAAAGTCTGGTTTTTATTCTATCAGCCTCTTTTGTTGGGCCACCAAGTTACAGGGCTGTAAACAAACCAGCACTCATTCTTCTACCGAGTAATTTTCTATTGACTATGTCAGGCACCATGTCTTTTAAAGTTAATATTACCTGGGGGTTGCTGCTGCTCCTTCACAATCTAGTTTTATACCCTCATCAATCATTAAAGTATGAGCAGGATTAAGAAGCTTCATTCATGTAATCTCTTGCTTGCAGAAGCCTGGCTGAAGCATGTTTGAATTCATTAAATTGCCTCAAGTTTTTGATTAGTGTACGGCTCTCATATTTTCAGAAATGCTGATGTAATACACAAATATACTACACTACTGCTGACTGAATGTAATTCAACTAATTAACAAATACTCACTCGCCAATGATAGACTCTCCCATCGAAGATGATGCATGAACCTTTTGCTGAATGATTTGTTTATAGAGATCAAGTGTATGTGCCATATATTAGATCCCTCACTCCATCAAATTGACAGGTTTACCACATGTCAGGGTATGAAGTGATCACAAAGCGATGTAAGATTAAGTGTTTTGCTTTAGAGCACAATGCACCACCCAGTCTAGGAAATGAAGCCATGATCTTGCATTCATGAGTGCATCATTCTAAACACTAGCTTTCAGATGGATTGTGTCTTCCCTCTACCATTTCTAATGTTACTGCTCTAACCTCTACTCCTCTGAACTAGCTAGATGATAACTGGACCCACATATCTCCTTTTCTGTCATTATCCCTAATTGGTGATGGTGGTGTTATACAAAAAGTACCCAGTACACTCTGTAAAATGGCTGGTGTTAGGAAGGGAATTCAGCTGTAGAAACCAAGTTGCCCCTGGCCTTGCCAATTCCTGCCAGGCCACCTAATCTATGCTAGCATGGAAAACAGATGTTAAATGTTGATGATGATGATGATATCTCGACTTCTAGGCCCCAAATGAAATACTTTGCCCAATCCTTACTGCTTAGAACTGCACTCTTTTTTTTTCTTCCCCAGCTTTGATTTATAGGTGATCAGATTAAATATCAGCCACATCTATCTCACTGGCCTAGGATGACCAGCAAAGATTCAAAAGAAAATGACAAGCAACAATTACTAAATGCAGTAAATGAATGTAAAAGGAAGTATTTGGGACCTTGAGAGTATTTCAGTCAAGGTTTTAATATGGAGAGAGGTAGAATAGTAAGCTATTGACAATGTCTTGATTCAAATAACTGAGATAAACCTGAGATGTCGTTCACAATGTGTTATATTTAATTACAAACCTAACTGGATATTTGTGCAGTCTGGATTGATTTCGATGAAGTAAGTTCATGGATAGTGAAACATCTTTCATGTCATTAAAACATTAATTATATCCACCGCTGATTTCTTACATTACAAAAGTCACCTCAGTAGTTTATAGATTACTTTAAGGAATGAGAAAGCAGCAATCAGCCATGATGTTGTCTTAACAAGCAAAGAAATAAGTGGTGCATATTCCATACTATACATTGTTCAGCATCCATAATAAAAACACCTAAATCACAACAGCTCAATTTTAGTTATTGAGAAATACCATGTTAGGATAAATTTCATTATTGCAGACTTGGTAGAATATTTTTGTCAATTTTCTGATCTGACCTTCATTATTAAACTGATAGACTTTAATTATTTAATGGTTGTGACAACAGGCATGCCATTGGTGTTAAAAAGTTGTTTTTTTTTACCAACAGCATGGTCTGAGTTCAGTCTCACCATGCAGATTTTAAAGCAAGTGCTTTCTACAATAGATTTGGGTTGACCAAAAAACTTGTGAGTGAAATTTGGTCTATAAAAACTGTGTAACAGACTGACAGAGTGGCAATTCCCGTTAAAAATAGAACACCTAATCTGCAATCTGGTTTAACATTACCAACTGGACAATGAATGCTTGTAGAAGAGTTCTCATTCAGGTTCTTTTCCTAGCAAGTTTACATGAGGTTGAAGGTGTTGCTTTTACATTCAAGTTCCATCTACATGGGATTAGTTAAATATGCATGATGTATGTAATAGTTAATTTTCCTTATCATATATGGTACTTTTTAATTATGCCATCAAATTCTGTCAGGGATGGTCTACTATCCCACCATCCTAAAATTAATAGACAAAATGTTCAAAACAATGTTGTGCTACAAGCATTAGTCCAATGAAATAGTGACTAAATGTCTTGACAGAATATAAGCTGTATCATAGAGAATAGTTATCTGCAACACCAAATGCAAGTTATAGACATACCATTCAGATTACATGTAAATTAATTAAAAAAACTTAGTCAGTAATTTCAACAGAACAAAGTGGTGTTCTGGCAGAATTGTTAGCACGCCAGGTAAAATGCTCAGCAGCATTTTGTCTGTCTTTATATTCTGAGTTCAAATTCCACCGAGGTCAACTTCGCCTTTCATCCTTTAGAGAGGGGGGGGGGTCGATAAAATAAGTATCAGTTAAACACTGGGGTCGATGGAATCAACTTATCCCCTCCCCTGAATTTGCTGGCCTTGTGACAAAATTTCAAACCAATATTTCAGCAGAAATTTGCTTTCTTTCTTTTTTTCCTTACTTTATGAATTTGACTTTCTTTCTCTGACTTCATATCCATCTCTCTTTATCTTATTCTATGTAAGTATAAACTTATTTCATTGTGGTTTCATTCACATTTTAGCAATATTAAATCAAAACCAATATTTGACTGCCATTTTATTTTATTGGTCTCTGAAAGGATAAAAAGCAAAATTAACTGTTGCAGGATTTGAACTCAGTATGTAATGTAGATGCAGGCATTTAGTCTAATTTGTCCAATGCACAGGTAGGTTGAGTTGACCTTATAATTTCAAATTTCCAAAAAACAAAAAGAAAATCATGAATATTGTATTGGTTGTCTCCCTTGGAAACATGCTAAAAGAAAAATATATATTCTTTAATACAGTCGCATTACTCTAAAAGGTTTCTGTTGCTGTAGACTAAATATTACAAGTTTATTTGTTGTTGTTTTTTTATGATATTGAATGTTAATAGCTGACATCATATGAATTAATATTTTACTTCTTTTTCTTTTCCTTTAATATATTTTTTATCATGTGAAACTAGAAAGTAAAACAAAAAAGAAATTATTGAATGATTAAGACATTTTTCTTTGATTGAGAAGGTGAAAGTTCCATATTAATTTGTTAAGAATTATTTATTTCTTTTACAAGTGAATACATTCTTCTTCAAGAGCAAGACACCGTAAGAAATTCTTTTTCCATTTTCTTTATTGTTTTTGTTTTTGTTTCCTTCAAGTCTCACGGTATGAAACTGTCAGGGATTAAAAGTAGTTTGATTGATTAGAAATATGGCTTCAAAGTAACAAATAACATCAGCTTGGTTCTTTTTTTTTTCTTTTACTAATAGCTTCCCACTAGATATGGTTAGTAATGGCGTTTAACCTCTTAGGTTGTTGGTGCACACACACATACACATGGATATACACCTTGGGCAGTCCTTGAGCAGAACTGTGATCAAAGATGGTCAAGCCTTGACATGACCACTCCAACTTTCTTGTATATTCTAGACCACAATTATCCCAATGTGTCCTAAGATGGCACAGCAGCCACACAGTTTTGGGTTCAGTTCCATTGTGTGGCACCTCGGGCAAGTGTCTTCCACCATAGCACTGGGCCCACCAGTTCCTTATTTTTTCATTATATTCTATATTTTATTTTTTTATTATTTTCAAATTAATCCACTAACTCTCATACACACACAAAAATAAAAATAAAATAACTCCATATATTTAGTCTACTGGTATAAACTAAGAGGTCAACATGCAATCTTTTGTATAACTTTGTCGATGATGATATTTTGCTCGTATCTTACAAATGCAAATTTAAAGCATAAATGTGTAATGTATTTAAAGAGCACAAATGGAAACAGCTGTAGGAAGTAAGAATTATCAATTTATTAATAAATAATTATTAACTTTCAACTTTCCATTTTCTTTCCTTCTTTTAATTGAATAAAGATTATATGCTCAAAATATACCTATTGATTTAGAGAAATTGTATTTCCCCAAAATTTTAGGTATATAACTAATGTTTTCTTAGATTTAATCAATTTTCCATTACTCCCTCTGGCTTGTGTTCAAACCATTGTTTGGCTCTCTTGAGGTTTGCTTTACCACACAGCAGCCAGTGGACACATCTAGCCACGTTGTCATGTCTCTCTTTGTATTCGCATTGTGTGTATCATTATTATTATTATCATTATTATAATCATTTATTATTATTATTATTATTATTATTATCATTTATTATTATTATTATTATCATCATTTATTATTATTATCATTTATTATTATTATTATTATTATTATCATTATTATTATCAGTTATTATTATCATTATCATTATTATCATTTATTATTATTATTATTATTATTATTATTATCATTATTATTATCATTTATTATTATTATTATAATTTATTATTATCATTATTATTAATTATTATTATTATTATTATTATTGTTTTTATTATTTCCGAAGGTGGCAAGTTGGCAGAACCGTTAGCACACCAGGTAAAAAAAAAACTTAGCAGCATTTATTCCAGGTCTTTACATTCAGAGTTCAAACCTTGCCAAGGTTATCTTTGCCTTTCATGTTTTCAGGGTCAATAAAATAAATGAGCTGAGCACTGGGGGTCGATGTAATCAAATTACCCCCACCCACCCACTTCCTCTGAACTTGCTGGTTTTGTGCCAAAGCTTGAAATCAGTATTCGTACCATTATTATTAAAGGCAACACCATTTTGTTTGGCGTTTTACATTCTGAGTTTTGATATTGCTGAGGTCAGCCCTTACTCCATCACCTGAAATTGCTGGCCTTGTACCAAAATTTGAAACCAATTTGAGAACAAGTGACACATGGACAAGTGAGTCAGGTGTACATAATAGAAGGCAGCGTGAGATCAACAAGCTTCAAAGAGCAGAAGTCACCATGGTAGTAGTAGTAGTAGTAGTAGTAGTGGTGATGGTGGTGGTGGTGGAGGAGGTAGTGGTGGTGGCAGCGGAGGTGGTGGCGGTGGTGGTGGTGGTGGTAGTTGTGGTGGTGATAGTGGTGGTGGTGGTGGTGGTGATAGTGGTGGTAGTAGTTGTAGTGGTGGTGGTGATAGTAGTGGTGGCGGTGGTGGTAAAAGTAGTAGTTGTAGTGGTGGTGTTAGTGGCAGTAGTAACAGTGGTGTTGGTAGTGATAGTAGTAGTAGTAGTAGCAGCAGCAGTAGCAGCAGTAGTAAAAATTGAGTCAATCCCATGAAAATGACATGTACCTATGTTTCATTAAAATCATCTTGAATCTTTCGTATTACTTCAGTGTATTTCTAAAAGAAACACAATATTGATGCCATTATAATGGATAACAATGTGTGTGTATGTGTGTGCACCTGCTGGTTTCTGCATGGCATGCTAAACTATTCAAACTGACAGTGGTGTAATTTAAATCACAACATCACAAATGAAACGCCATCAACTTACTTCAAATGACACTTATATACTGAAATGTGTATGTGTGTATGTTTGTGTATCTAAGTATATATGTACATATTCAGATATATATATATATATATA
>NC_068994.1:41363565-41370956 GCF_001194135.2 Octopus bimaculoides | reverse complement strand
ATATATATACACACACACACACACTATACATATACACAAATATACATGTGCACACAGATGCACACGCACACATACAAACATACGCACGCACGCACGCACGCACACACACACACACACACACACACACACACACACACATGGATTAGAAATACACCATGAATTTTTATTTTATTGGATGGTCTCTGAGATGGTGGGACACTATGAAAATATTTGAAATTCAATATTAATGATAAGTTTCCTTCGTTCAAACAGATTTTGTCATGGATAATTCACTGAGATACAAAAAGAAAAAAAGAAAAAAAAAACTTCCAGAAAATGTGTGGAAATGTAAATTATATAGGTATACATACATACTTACACACACACAGACACAAACACACATTCACACACATATATGGATATAAATACACACATGCGTACGTAAACACACACACTTACATGCGCACATATATGTATGTATGCATGTACACATATGTGTGTGTGTGTATAAATGTATGGCTTATGTGTTTGAGTGTGTCTGTGTGTTCACTGCTTCATAGTTTCATTGGTGTCCATAACAACAACACACAGAACATCAAAAACTCAATATATTATGTTCGACATCCTAAATTTACGTATGGCATGCAAATAGGAAAAAGTAAAGCTTTTTAAAGATTAAAATTATATGCATATCCATTCATACGCACAAACATATCGCAACATATGTAAACATATTTATATGTATATACATAGAAATAAATATGTATGATTGTTTGCATACTTACATATATTTCTATCAACATAAATGTACATTAATAAATCTGTTTGACTATTTGCTGTTATTTTATTATTTTTTGTGGGGTGGGGGTGTTATTATCCGATTATAATTTTTTTTCTCTATTATGCTAATATACACGTGTTCTATGAGAGTTAGCCAAAACCTTGAGCAAACTTTCAAAATTTCAATAAATCTATATTGAAATAAATTTCTCAAGTGAAGCCAGAGCATATAGTAATGTGTAATTTCAACATTTCCAATGCTGTAGCATTTGTTGTCTCTTAAGTACCCACTAAACATAATAAAGCATTTCCTCTTTTGCTTCTCAAATATTCGATAACCGTTGTTGCTGCTATTTAGCCCCAGGTCAATACTGCTTGAGCAGACCTAAGCTAGTAGGGTACAGTGGCATATTATGGTTATGGTATTGGGTGTGCTGCCATACCCAGTGCCACCAAATTTCAAACAGGGGTATAACAAATGTTTCCCATTAAGATTTGTGATTAAACTAATGAGTAAGGTTAATATTTATAATGAGTTTTAGGGCAGCAAGCTGACAGTTAGGGTGGCGAGCTGGCAGAATCGTTAGCACGCCCGGTTAAATGCTTAGCAGTATTTTGTCTGCTGTTACATACTGAGTTCAAATTCCACCAAGGTTGACTTCGCCAGTCATCCTTTCGAGGCCGATTAAATAAGCACTATTTACTCACTGGGGTCGATGTAATCAACTTAATCCCTTTGTCTGTCATTATATTGCAGCCTACAGCGGCAGAAAATTTGGGTTTTTCCTTTTCCTGTGTTTTTGTTTCACCTACATTTTCACTGGTATTACCTTTTCCCATCACGGGAAAATCATTTTTTGATGCAATATTAAATTCCATCATATACTTTTTTTTAAATTGCCAAAAGTGACAAAGAATGACAAAATAAGTTCATTACCCAGCAACGGGTAAAGAAAAACAGTTCAGCAATAATAATTTCTTTTTTTCCCACAATAAT
The DNA here is from genome assembly GCF_001194135.2 of Octopus bimaculoides. Taxonomy (NCBI): domain Eukaryota; kingdom Metazoa; phylum Mollusca; class Cephalopoda; order Octopoda; family Octopodidae; genus Octopus; species Octopus bimaculoides. The sequence continues at coordinate 41,369,200 of NC_068994.1, read as the reverse complement.
TTTAAAACAGAATTTTCTGCCCTGTAGGGCAAAAATTACTGTTCCACAAAGGACAACAGTTCAGTTCAAAGCAAAATACACAAAAATATCACAATACCAGACAAAAACACATGGAACGAACTCAAATAACTTTGGTAACTGCAAATTACAATGCAAAAAGACTGTCTGCTAGAGATGTCAGTAGTTTGCTCACGTTTGCAATATATAAAATCTCAAGTGACATTCAGTTGCTGATCTTGCAACAAGCAAAGCAGCTAGTTATAAAATCTCTGTAAGAGATAAAAGCAGTAAATGTACTGGCAAGTAATGTTTGTCACCACTTCAATGTGGATGTTCTGTAAGAGCAAACAGTGCTGCAATTTTTTTTTACCCCAATTTCAGTTTTGAAATCAGCACCCCTGAATTAATAGAAAACATGTCTCCCACGTCAGACAACAAAATCCCTGTTCCCCAGTGTTATGGATTAAACATTTTATTCCCACTCAGTCTTATATATAAATGTATGTCTCTGTGCTTCTGTTCGTTCCACTCTACCTCTGGTGTTGGTTTGTTTATAACACCATTCAAAACAGTTCAGCAAACAAGTCTGATAAAATAAGTACCAGACATAAAAAAAGAATAAGTATTGAATGAGGAATGCAATTTGTTTGACTAAATCCTTGAAGGTGGTGCTCCAGCATGGCTGCAGTCCAATGATTGAAACAAATGCAAGAAACTAATATATTTTTTAAATGATATTTCAACATATTTTTTTCAATGCATAGAATTCCTTGGCTCTTCTACTGTTAACTTTACCGTCTTTTTTGTGTATTCTGGGCATTTGATTTTGACTTTCATTACTGTCGTTTTTTTTACTTATCTTATTGCTGGATTCTGTACTCTCTTACCTTTTTCCTCACAAGTTGTTGTGCACCTAAGCACTGTACTCAATTAATTCATTAGTATCATTACTAGCGGGACCTGCGAATATTTCACGGAATTAATGGTAAATTTATTAGGTTATTTTTGGAAACTTTATCCAAAAAAACCTGAAAACATAGCCTGTGCTGTGTCTGTCTCAAAAGACAGTCACTCTGCTAATAATTGAAAAATGAAGGAAATCGGAATACAATGATTACTTAATACACTTTATATACTTTATGCACAATTTTATAGACTTAATACACAACACTCTCCCTCTTTCTCTCTCACTCTTCACCTTACCCTCTTTTACTCATTCCTTTTTCTTTCACACTTTACTTTTCCTTTCAACTGATCACATGATAGAGTTACAAACGGGCTAAGTAATGGAGGGAAAAATCTCAGTTCAAACAAAAAATTACACATTTCACTCACCACCATCTCTCTCTTCCCTTCCATCCCTGATTCAACTAATCATGTGGAATCATTATGGACAGTCTAAGTAACGGAGTAACAGGCAGAATTATTATAAGATTATTATTTACTCTCACTAAGGTGGTGAACTGAAAGAATTGTGAGTGTGTTGGGAAGATGCTTAGTGGCATTTCATCCACTTTTATGTTCTGAGTTCAAATTCCACAAAGGTTGACTTTTTAATGAAGAGTGAACATGAATCCTGTGTTCTTGTTTGAGTTAAGATGTATGTACTGGTATGACAAACAACATCAAGTCAAAGTTAAACAAGTTTTTATAACAGTGTTCATTCTAAAGAGTATGTGGTTCAATAAGAGTCATATACATGTGGTTACATCTTGTGTGGTCGATGCTGAAACAGAAGAGAGTAAGAAATGCACCAGCTACATAATGAGGAAGCAGTAATGGCTAAAAGTGAAGCGTGCTAGAAGTCCTAGCTAGCTGTGTCAGTTGACAAGTGGCCTGCCTAGAAGTGGGGACAGTGAAAGAGAAGAAGATTGTTATCTCTCTTGGGTTTTTATACCTCCATAGCTGAAGTGCCATCACAGCACCACCTACCGATGACAGAATGAGGGAACATAACTCTACCCTGTTCCTTTTAACCTTTATGGCCCTTGCTACAATGCTGCCTTTCAGGGTTGATGAAATAAATAGTAGTTGAACACTGTGGTTGATGTAATTGACCGGCCCACCGTTACCAAATTTGGGGCCTTGTGCCTATAGTGGAAACTCTTATTCACTCTCACCTTTCTTACATATAAAAGCTTTCTTCTAATTTTGCTCCATAACTGTACAAAAATTTTGCAATATTTTAGATTAATTTAGATAGAATTTAGAACCTTTCATAAATTTTATTACTGCATTTGATTTTAAAAAATTTCTTTTCTTCTCATTTTCTTCTGCTGGCTGGGGAGATTTTGCCACAACTTCCTAAATCAGCTATCAAATATGTCATTTTTACAAAACATTGACTTGAAAAATAATTTATAAATGATTATATAAATGTTTTTAAAAAATATGCTGCTTCATATATCAAGTTTTAAATGTTACTTTAACATTAAACATCAACTAAAAGGCAAAATATCAAAATATGAAATAGCTCTGTAATATAGAAAAGTAGAAAACTGATTCCATTAACCAGAAAACATTCACATATATATATATACAGAATCTTGGTAGTAAATATGTGTACCTCTTTATGATAAATTTGAATAGGTTTCTAATGAGGAATTGGATTTTTTTCTTTTTTTTATGAATGAAATACTAACTTATGCTTAGCTTGCATGAGATATTATTTAGCTTTTTTACAGAAATATGTCATAGTTCTTTGTCAAAGCTGATGCTGTTGGGTTTTTCCAGATAAACAATCTCTGAAAGGGATATCATCATCGTCGTCATTGTTGTTGTTGTCATCGTTATTTTAATACACACTTTTCTGTACTTGACTGTGTCAGACAGAATTTACTGAGGCAAATTGTCTACAACCAGATGTCCATCCTGTTGACAACTCTTATTTGTTTTCAAGCAAGGTAATATTTCCCCATGGTCATACATGCTTTAGTGCAATAATGGAAATGAATCATGTTCATTTACAACAATTACATGATGTCAAGATAACGAGATGCAAATATTCACAATTTCTCACAACACACACACATATATATACGTACATACATACACACATCACATATATAATTCTTTATTGCCCACAAGGGGCTAAACAGAGATGGAACAAACAAGGACTGACAAAGGGATTAAGTTGATTACATTGGCCCCAGTGCATAACTGGTACTTATTTCTTCAACCCCAAAAGGATGAAAAGCAAAGTCGACCTTGGTAGAATTTGAACTCAAAATGTAGTGGCAGACGAAATACCGCTAAGCATTTCACCCGGTGTGCTAATGATTCTGCCAGCTCACCGCCACACACCACATATATATATCCATACATATAAATTTGACATGGGCGATTCTTTCTTGTATATTTTCTTGTCTTGGGATTCACAGTCAAATGGCTGGGTGGAATTGCACGAAAAATTACACAGATGTGTAGAATGATCCGGTGGTGTTGCTGGGCTTTGTATTTGTTTTTATAGCTCCTATGGTTACCGAGATAATCTACTATAATAATACTCCTGTGTTTATGACTAAAACAGGTAAAAGAATATGTCTTCCAGGTTTTGTCCCATTTCTTTATGATGTGAGTTCAAATCCTGTTGAAGTAGAAATTGCTTTCATCCTTCCAGAGTCAATTGTATAAAGAATCAATCACTTCTAGGTTTGACTGATCAACTTGCTCTTCAATTTTTGGCCTGGCCTGACTTTGTACTAATTTTAAATTCAGTTATTATCACCTGCTTTTTTACTACCAGTTTCAATTGGAATTATGAGAAGCCAGAAAGTGGCACTATCTTTGATCTTTTATTTGTTTCAGTCTTTGAAGTGTGGCCATGCTGGTGCACTGCCTTGAAGGGTCTTAATCAAAATTAATTGAAGCAAAAAGACATGCACGCATATCTATCTATCTATCTATCTATCTATCTATCTATCTATCTATCTATCTATATATATATATATATATATATATATATATATATATATATATATATATATATATATGTATATGTATATATATGAAAAAAATACACACATGCACTTGTGCACCCTAATTCAGCCAGGTCTCCGTTATTATCTCCCTTTCACTCAGCTTCTTTCTTCCAGCCATTTCATCATGTTGAACTGTTAATCCCTACACATATTTTTCTCTCCGCATTTTTCATTCTCTCTCCTTTTTTTCCTCTTAATCCTTGTTGAAGAGGGTACGCTCGAAATGTCGAGGACTTTTCTACTTTGCACCTGTCTTTGTCATTTGTTTCCTGTAAATTTCAACCATATATATATACTTACATATATACATATACATACATACTTATATATATATATATATATATATATATATATATACACACACATACATACATATATATCTACATGACAGGCATCTTTCAGCTTGTGTCTATGAAAATTTCTCATGAGGCTTTATTCGACTATAGTTTTTTTTTTTATATCTTATATTTTTTTTTGCAACAAGACAGCTTTGAACAGCTTTCACCAGTTTATATATTATGCCAAAAGTTATTAGAAATCAATAGTGTTGTCATTTTAATCAGTAACAGAATATTTATTATGTATAGACTTAGATTGTCACAATGATAAATAATGTCAAATATTTCTATTAATAACAGCAATTTTTTCCCCCCACCAAAAATTATTTTTATTCGCCCACACCAAAGATTGAATATTTTAAATTCAAGTTTGATACACACCCATACACACACATGTCGCAGACACACACGCCACACACAAACCACACACACACATGCACACAAACCACACACACACATGCACACATGCCACATGCATACACACACAAAAAAGAAAAAAATTACAGTATCCAGCTTTTAATCAATTAAAGAATCAATAATTAAATGTGATGATGATGAGGATTAAGGTGGTGGTAGTGGTGACAGCACCAGTGGAAGTAGTAGTTTCTGTGGTAGTAGTTGTGGTAGTGGTAGCTATGGTAGTTATGGTGGTTGCAGTAGTGGTTATTGCAGTGGTGGTAATGATGGTGGTGGCTAGGCCATCAGTAGCAGTGGCAGCAATGGGTGGTGGTGGTGGTAGCAATGGGTGGTAGTGGTAGTGGCTGTTGAGCTTGTGGTGGTTGTGATCATAGTGGTGCTGATCTGACATCAATGACGGTGACATTGGTGACTATGATGTCAATGACAATGACAGTGATGACAACGATGTTGACATTGATGATGATGTCGGATGCAATGATATTTTAATATCTTCAAATGATTTTTTACCCCCTCACAAATCAAATTAACATGGAGAATATAATTGCAGTAGATTACTCCCTAGCCAAGAAGTATTTCTACTTTTAGAATACTGAAGGCAGAAAATTATTGTTATTATTATCATTGTCAAGGTGGCAAGCTGGTGTTACATTCTCAGTTCAAATTTGGCCAAGGTCGACTTTGCCTTTCATCCTTTCGGAGTCGATAAATTAAGTACCAGTAATGCACTGGAGTCGATGTAATCAGCTTAATCCTTTTGTCTGTCCTTGTTTGTCCCCTCTATGTTTAGCCCCTTGTGTGCAATGAAAGAAAGAAGAAACATTAACACGCCGGGTGAAATGCTTAGCGGGATTTCATCTGTCTTTACGTTCTGAGTTCAAATTCTACCGAGGTTGACTT
>NC_068994.1:41359017-41363455 GCF_001194135.2 Octopus bimaculoides | reverse complement strand
TCCTTTCCGGGTTGATTAAATAAGTACCAGTTATGCACTGAGGCCACCGTAATCGACTCCCCTCTCCCCAAATTTCAGGCCTTGTGCCTATAGCAGGAAGGATTGTTATTATTATGATTATTAAGGCAGTGAGCTGGCAGAATCATTAGCACGCTGGGTGAAATGCTTAGCGGTATTTCATTTGCTGCTATGTTCTGAGTTCAAATTCCCCTGAGGTCGACTTTGTCCCTCATCCTTTTGGGGTCGATAAATTAAGTGCCAGCGAAACACTAGGTTTGATGCAATCGGCTTAGCCCCTCCCCACAAAAATGGCTGCCCTTCTGGCAAAATTTGAAACCCTTATTATTATTATTATTATTATTATTATTATTAATAAGATGGCGAGCTGGCAGAATCGTTAGCATGGGTGAAATGCTTAGTGGCATTTCATCTGCCACTACATCCCGAGTTCAAATTCCACTGCAGTCAACTTTGTCATTCATCTTTTTGGGGTGGTCGATAAATTAAATATCAGTGTTTCACTGGGGTCGCTGTAATTATTATTATTATTATTATTGTTTCATATATACACACACACACACATATATATATATATACATACATACATATACATATAAATACACACACACATATATATATTTCTCACCAGTTCATCTTAGCATTGATTACTTTGCAAAACTATATCTCTATCTCTGTCTCTCTGTCTCTGTTTCTGTCTGTCTCTCTCTCTCTGAGAAAATATTGATGAATTGTTTCAGGAGCAATGACAATAATAATCTCAAGTATCTTTTAGAGAGATGCATTATTTTAATATTCTGTTCATTTAAATTTAGATAGAATCATTAATTTTATTAAAGCTTCCATAAAGATATTTCAAGCAAGCTCAGGTGATGGCACACCATCTCATACAGTTAGCTCTAGTGTTCTCTGGCATCTCTATAGCATTTCTGAATCAATGATGTTAGTAAGATGTTTAATTAAAACTATTAATCTCATCAACTGTCTACCTCAATCTAATTACCTGGAATCCAGTAATGCGTAAATTTACACATTATTTGACTAGAAATTAGCCTTGTTGATAAATAGAATTAATTAAATTATGTGATTTCATAAAGTTTTGATCTATAAGAACTCATCAGCCCTGGCCTTAGCATATAATTATTATGTTTTTCTCGAGTGAAAGTGGCTCGTCATTGACATCTCCACCACTGCTACCACCACCACCACCGCCGCCACTGCCACCACCACCACAACTACCATCATCACCACAACTCTCACTATAACTATCACCACCACCAAATCATTACCACTACTATTTCTAACACCACTAAAGCCAGTACCAGTAGTAGCACAGCAGTCTCACTACCACCACCATCACCATCACCACAGCCACCATCACTAACACCGCCACTACCACCACTATCACTGCTTCTGCTGTTTCCATCATCATTACTACTGCCACTGCCACTCCATCGCCTCCATCTTTACCACTGCCTCTACCATTACTACTACCACCATATTCCATCAGTTATAATGATGACTGTTCTAGTTGATCCAATCAACAGAACAGCCTGCTCATGACATTAACGTGCAAGTGGTTGAGCACTCCGTGGACACACATGCCTTTAATGTAGTTCTCAGGGAGATTGACATAACACAGAATGTGACAAGATTAACCCTTTGAATTACAGGAACAACTCATTCTTGCCAGCTGAGTTGAGTGGAGTGGAGTGGAGTGGAGTGGAGTGGAGCAATGTGAAATAGAGTGTTTTGCTCGAGGACATGACATGCTGCCAAGAAAGAAACTCACAACCTTACCATTGTGAGTCAAATGTTCCAACCACTAAGCCACATACCTTCACAACTACCACAACCACCAAACTACCACCACCACCACTACCACCGCCACCACCACCACCATCATCATCATCATCACTAGTGCTGACAAGACCATTAGTAGTACCATCTTTTTTCCGTAATTGCCATCAGTACCATAAGTATTTTTCATCCCCACCACTGATGCTGTCCCCATTAGTATCAGTTCTATCACTAAAATCACCATGGATGGTCATAGATGGAATGTCTTGGAATAGTGGACTGCTTGATCGTGATTGACTTAGTGCTAACCAACAAGACAATAACAGCGGCAAAAAGATGGATTTAGTATAGATCATTCAAGTCTTTTTTTGCTCATCATACTGAGGAGTGAAATTCAAATCGAAATAACCTTGTTCACAATGGTTAAGTGAGATGTACAAATCAGAATTGTCTAGTTCACACACTAAGGTGTTATATCCAGATCAAAACTGTTTCATTCATCATCTTGTTCACCATACTAAAGTGAAAGGTGTGGATCAAAATTGCCTCGTTTAACAAAAGTGAGACATACCGATCTTAAATTATATCTTTCACCATATTAACATGATACAGATTATGATTCGCTCAATCATCATACAAAGGGTGTGAGGTATAGATCACATTTGTCTTATCCATCATGTTAAAAGGAAAAGTACATATTATGATTTTTTTGGTTCACAATAGTAAAGTATGACATATAAATCATATTTGTCTTGTTCACCATACTAAAATAAGAACTTCAAATCAAAGCTGCTTTGTTCATTAAGTGAGATGTTCAAATCAAAGCTGTTTAGTTCACACACTAAGGTGTTGTTATATTCAGATCAAAATTGTCTCATCTACCATCTCATTTACATTACTAAAATGAAACATACTAATCACAATTATATGAGGGGGTGCTGAAAAGTTCCTGACTTTGAGTAAAAGAAAATACAGAAGGATCAGTTAATTATGATTTTATTCAACATATTACCCTCTCAGATTCATGCACTTATTGCAACAGTATTCCATTTCTGTAAAAGAACTCAGAAAGCTGAGCCTCTAAGCCTCTAACCAGACCCTTTACAATACCCTTAAAGCCAGGAACTTTTCAGCACCTTCCTTGTATCACTCAATAAAAATACAGATTATGATTCCCTTGTTCATCATATAAAGAGTGTGTGGTATAGATCATGTGTGTCTCAATCACCATATTAAAATGAAAAATGCAGATTATAATTCATTTATTCACTATACTAAAGTGTAAAGTATAGATCATATTTTCTTGTTCATCATATTAAAGTGAGAAGTATAGATCATAATTAACTTGTTCATCACATTGAATTTATTAAAGTAGATCATAGCTGTTTTGGCCATCAAATTAAGATGGGAAATGATTATGAATTAATAAATATACATAGTCATAATAATCAAATTTTATCAAACCTTATTACTGATAATTGATGTCAAATAATTTTCTTCCAGACTTACCTTTAACTGCAATTAGACCTCCTATAATAAAACATATATAGGTGCAGGCATGGCTGTGTGGTTAAGAAGCTAACTTTGTAACCACATGGTTTTGGGTTCAATTCCACTGTGCTGCACCTTGGACAAGCGTCTTTTACCAAAGCCTCAGGTTGACTAATGCCTTGTGAGAGAATTTGAGGGGCAGAAATTGAGGGGAAACCTGTCGTGTGTGTGTGTTCATGTCTGTGTATGCGAATGTGTGTATGTTTGTGTGAATGTGTGTGTGTGTGTCTCTCTCTCCAAGATGTAGCTCACCCTTTGAAACAGTAAATTATTCATCTCCCCGTGGTTTATGTTTTTTCTCAAGACAACCAAAACTTTGCTGTGTGTATTTTGTCGATGCACACACCACACCGATTTTCTCAGAGTCTGTATATTTCTTTTCTTTTAACCTAAATAATCTCTATAAATCAAGCTAATAACGGAATTATCAGCAATGTGGTTACTTCCATGGTCAGTGAACTCTAGAGTAGGTCTGTGTGGCTGAGACGACAAGGTTAAGCTACTGTATAAGGTTGTTTAGGGTGAGGTTTGTTGAGGTTAAAATCACAAGTCCGCATATTCTTAGCATTATTTAAGCAGCTCCTCAAATTGTTTGTCATATGCAAGGCACAAATAATTTAAAAAACGTAAATTTGTGATATACACATTCATGCACTCTTTCTCTCTTTCTCTGTATATGTAAACACACACATACACAGATGTGAACATACACACACACACACATATTCATATACGTATATAAGTATGCATATGTATAAGTGTATATGCATATATATGAAGTGTACATAAAATTTAGATATATATATATATATTTGCGCATATATATGTATATATATATACATATGTATATATATAGAGGCAAAAATATTGTGATGGACTACATCTATATGTATATATATACTTATATATATACACACACATCACACACATTCATATATGTACACACATATATACACATTTATATAGATGTATACATTATATATATATATATATATATATATATATGATGGTACATACATATATATATATATATATATATATATGTATGTATATATGCATATGTATGTAT
>NC_068994.1:41338151-41357893 GCF_001194135.2 Octopus bimaculoides | reverse complement strand
TATATATATATATATATATATATATGTATACATATACATTCATACATACATATATATATATATATATATATATATGTATGTATATATGCATATGTATGTATATATATATGCATGTGTATGTATATATATATATGTATGCATGTATGCACACATGCAGACACACATACACGCACACACATGTATGCATATATGCATATACATACGTATATATATATATATATATACATACGTATATATATAGATATATATATATATATATATATATATATATATATATATATATATATATATATATATATATATATATATATATATATATATATATATATATATATATACCCAAATGTATGATTTTGTATATGCGCATATATGCATATACATGTGTGTGTGTGTGTATGTATGTGCATATTTTGGTGTTTCTGCATGCATAATTAATTCATATTTATATGAACACGCATATATGTGCATGTGTGCACATGTATGTATGTATGTATGTGTGTCTCTGTGTGTGTTTGTGTGTGTATAAAAAATTTTCATATATGGGATGTTAGAAGATATGTCTCATCTCTAATCATGTTTTTTTTTTACAACAAAACTTGAATCTGTTAAATTATGCTTACGTAACAGAAGCATATGGAGCCAATAAGATATTTTGCATGTGGTAATTCAAACTGCAAAAAATAGCAGCTAAAACTCCCATTGAATGGTATTAGCTATCTCAAAATAAAAATGGAAAAAGGGACACATTTGATAATGTTGTCTCTTGTACATTATATTTTAAAATGATTAGAAAAATTAGATGACTAGGTCATAGCTTGAAATCCTTTGGTCATATATTTGCTGGATTAGGGCTGACTTGGGATTCAAAAACAACAGAATTTGGTAAAGTCAGTGGAAAAAATAAAAGAGAGAGAACACACACACACACACACACACATACACACACACATCTATACATATGTGCATATCATCATCATTATTTACTGTCTGTTGTCCATCCTGGCATGGGTTGGACAGGTTGATTGGGCTGGCATGCTGGAAGGCTGCACCAGACTCCATATACATAAAATACATATACATACTTTTAAATATCAGAGAGAGAGAGAGAGAGAGAGAGAGATAGAGAGAAGGAGAGATTAAGAATGAAGACATAAGCAGGTGTGTTGCCGCAAAGGAGATACATGGTTACCCAACTTGTGGGAAGTGCGGGAAAAGGGGAGAGAGAGAGAGTGGGAGGCAGCAGGATAGAGATGGTGGCAAAGTGCCAGGTATACTCTCAAGGAATGGAGATCAGAGTAAAAATGAAATGTTTGAGTAAAGGAAGAGAGTGATATAGATGGTGACAAGAGCCAGAGCATGCTCGTGAGGTTTGAACATCATAATATAAGTGGCAGGATATGGCAAAAGAAGCATGATTAGAGAGTGTGGAGGAGGGGGAGTGAGTGGCGAAAACCTGGGTATATAGAGAGTGGGGTGGGGTGGGGGCTATCGGACAGCAGTGATACATGTATATATCTATGTGTGTATGTCTTGACAACCAGTGTTAGTGTGTTTATGTCCCTGTAACTTAACACTTCAACAAAAGAGACCGATAGAATAAGTACCAGGCTTTAAATATAAGTACTGGAGTTGATTCATTTGACTAAAAGGTAGTGCTCCAGCATGGCTGCAGTCTAATGATTGAAACAGGCAAATGATAGAAGATAAAAGAGAAAAGATATATATATATATATATATAACTGGGCAACCTGAAGATTAGGTAGAAGACTCTTGCCCATTGTATTACCCAGTGGGATTGAAACTGGCATCCAGTGGTTATTTAAACAAAACTATGCCTGCACCCAGGTAAGGAGAAATTTTTAAGACAGAGGTTTACTTCCCCCCAGGATATACTAAACAGGAATAAAAGCCATCTTTTTCCTATCTGCTAAGTTAACGCTTTAGCACTTAAAAAGCCATACTGGTCTACATATTGCACCTACTTTATGTTCAAATTAGCCAGAACTGGCCTGTCACGCTTACCTTATAATGTCATTTTGAAAATAAGCAATCACATCTTTGGAATCTTAAAGCTACAAGATAATGAATGATTAATTCAAAACAACATGAATAAATAAGCATTACATTTGACAGATCAATCTGAATCCTAAAGGGTTAAGCAGGTGAATTTATTATACAAAGTACAATAACATAAAGTAAGAATGTTCCTTGAAAGGTTTTGAACTTGCAACCTATAGGGCAAGAGTCCACAAATCTTAATCACCCAACTACTACAATAGCAGTGTAAACGTATAGAAAGAGAAATACTTTTATACAAATGATACAAGAAATACTGCTTAACAAACCAGAAAAACTGCCTTGTCCATAATGGGTGTCGTTTTCTTTTCTCTATTCTTCAGCCAACTGTTCACTGTTGACTGACCTGTAGAAATTGCAGTTTGCAATGTTTTTATTACAAATGGCTTCTGCTTCATGCCGCATTCATTGAGCATCTTCATTAATAGATATTGTATTTTTATTTACTGACATGCTATGTTCATTGTCGTTCACACCTTTATTAATATCGCAGAGCTACATTTCATGTCACTGAATAATTCAAAAGTTAATACTTTCTCTTGCCTCTGATCTGACTCTTTTATATTATCAATAACAGACATCATCTGCTCAGCGTCTGTCATTTGTTAGATCTCATAAAAAGCAGGTTTTCTTTTTTTTTTTTTTGTTTATTCTTCAAAGCTCTGGAAAACCATAACATTAATTCATAAATCTATAGACACATCATAAATAGGTTGCAGTGTAGTTCTTTTGAAGAGGATTTAAATATCTTTCTCAGCATCAAAATCAACATTTTAAATTGTTACCTATAAATGAATAAATAAATATATTTGAGTTGGAGGAAGGAGCCATTCTAAATACAGAATATTTTCATCAACAATTTAGACATCTTTATACACGTGACCCACAAAATTTGAAAACAAGATATCCATCTATTGTATATATTCATGTGAATGTTGTGAATGAGATTTTTATACCAGATTTTTAGACCAAAACTTGAGAGAATTGATAATTACATGGATACTAGTTTGGTGGGACTGAAATTTAAGGAACAATCTGAAGTACAATATCAGTAATAGGACTCCCAATGATGTGTTAGTTGAATAAAAAGGAAACAAAAAAAACTTCTGGTAATAATACCAGTATAGGAGCAAGCATGGGTATGTGGTCAAGAAGGTTGCTTTGCAACCACAGGTTCAGTCTCACTGTGTGGCACCTGGGAAAGTGACTTGTACTATAACCCTCAGCCAATCAATACCTTGTGAGTGGATTTGGTAAATGGAAAATGTGTGGAAACTTGACATATGTGTGTGTGTGTGAGTGTATTGTGTGTGTATATATGTATATATATGTATTTATATGTATGTATGTGTGTGTATATATATATATATATATATATATATATATTTGTACATATGGATAATGTGTCAATTCACTACAGCTGTTTCCAACAAATTTTTTATTGATTAATGGAGACATTAACATCATTAGATAAATCCGTTTTCATCAGATGAATCCACGAACCACAGCATTCAAAAACATTCAAAAGCCAATGAGATGTGCATCTTCATGATTCTATCACCCTTGCTGTGGTTCATGTATTCACCTGATGAAAATGTTTTTTTATAACGATGTAATATCCCCGTTAATCAACTAAAAATTTATTGGAAACAGTTGTAGTGAATCAGCACATTATCCATCTGTTGTTATTTATATTTCTATTATCCATCTCTCTCAGAAGCTGCTCCTTCCATAGACCCAAAGTATATTATGGACCGTACATTCTTGACTAGCCTCAGGGCTATAGATATATTTGTACATAGATATTTAAGTATGTAAATATGTGTGTATATTTGCGTTTGTGTGTCCTCACCCCCATCCCTCCACTTGACAACCGGTGTTAGTTTGTTTATAGCCTTGTAACACCTCAGCTCAGCAAAAGGTACAAGTAGAATAAGTGCTACACCTTAAAAAAATGTACTATGCAAGACATCCAGATCTTAAATTATATCTCAATTTTGATCCACACCTCTCATTTAAGCATGGGGAATGAGATGGTAGATGAGACAATTTTTATCTGAATATAACACCTGAGTGTGTGAAGTAGACATTTTTGATTTGTACATCTTAATGTACAAGGCAACTTTGATTTGAATTTCACACTTTAGTGTGGTGAACAAGGCAAATATGATCTATAATCACACTTTACTATTGTGAACCAAAGAATCATAATCACTACTTCTCATTTTAACGAGACAAATATGATCTATATCTCAGTCTTTGTTATGATGTATGAGCAAGTCACAAGCTGTATTCTCATTTTAATATAATGAGTGCTATAATTTAAGATCGGTGTGTCTCACTTTAGTATGTGGTGTGGGACAAACAGACACAAAGACACACACATAACTGTATACATATATACAACAAGCTTTTTTCAGCTTCCACTACAAAATCCACTCACAAGGCTCTGGTTGACCAGAGGCTACATTAAAAGATACTTGCCCAGGGTGTCACACAGTGGGACTGATCCTGGAACCATGTGGTTGGGAAGCAAGCTTCTTACCACACAACCATGCTATACATATATATATGATGGGCTTCTTTCAGTTTCCATACACCAAATCCTCTCACAAGGCGTTGGTTGGCCTGAAGCTATAATAGAAGACACTTGCCCAAGGTGCCATGCAGTAGGACTGAACCCCAAACCATGTGGTGGGGAAGCAAGCTTCTTACCACACAGCTGCTGTGTGAGTAAATTTCATGGTCATTCCCTTAATGACATTAATTATTTGCTAAAAAGTAAAACTGCCGTATATTTTGCTTCTGCAATACAATTTTAGCATTTCCTGTGAATATGGTTTTCATATCCACCACTAAAAGTATTCGATTCTTGCTCTGTAAAGTGATATTCAATACAATATGTGAAAAGAAAATCTGAAAAATTGTCTTCTATGAATAGTATCATTGAGGGTGTCTCCACTTCTTGAAGTATAAGGAAAGGTTTTTTTTCTGAAAGCTAGGGGACTAAAACTGCATTCTACAGTCAAAGGATTAAATTAATTTTGAAAATAATGAAGATTTTAGTAAAATAACTTTGTCGTAAATCAGTTGGTGTATGGAACATAATACAGAATTTTGAAGGCAAACTTTAATTGAGATCTCTTTAAAACAAGGAATATGCACCATATTATAGAATCAGAGGAGATTTCAAGTGGGTTGATATCAATAGGGTTAAGGTTATGAATACCGAAGTGAAAAACACAGGGAATTTAAATGAATTTGCATGTTTTATTTAAGCGTGCAAACAGATATAGAAATTTTTATATGACTTTAAATTACAATTATATAGTAAATCTTAAAACATTTCAAACATTAAAATTCTATCAAAAATCACACTGTTCTTCATCTCCAGCACTGAATAATCCTTCATGATCATCCATCAAGGTGAATAATTTCATTGTACAAATAGTCTTCTTCATTGCTGTCCATAATTATAGGTTGCACATCATTATAATCCTCATCGTCATCAGCGTTTTCTTCTTCTCCTCCTCCTTCGCCTTCTTACTTTCTCTTGTCCTCCTCCTCCTCACCACCACCACCACCACTACCATCATTAACGTTGTCCTCATCGTCATTGTCATCGTCGTCGTCATCATCATCATCATCCTCATCGTTTTTATCTTTGGAATCATCATCACTGTCATCATCAACGTCATTATAAAATCACCACCACCACCACCAACATCATTGTTGTTGCCGTTGTCATCAACATCATCATCTTTACCTCCTGTACTATTCTATGCATTTAAAATCACACACATCTTGAATTTCATGACAAATATTAGCTTTTATTTCATTCCCTTGATTAACAATTCATCCACAGATTGTGGACAATGACAGATCACACACACCCATGTAAGAATTAAAATTTTATCAGTTCCCTTGGGCTGAAACTATTATGAGGACCCCAATACTATTTTCAATAACTGTTTATTTAATCTCTGGGGATTATCTAGATGGCTGAGTGACCCACGGTAACAATCTTTGAAAGCTGTGTCTTAATCCAGCATTATTGCTCATGAAGCCTTTCTCAGACTAAGACATTACAAAAACAAGTGTAGGGACTTTATACAGATATCATACTAAAGTAGTTTATACTTAATAATGAGTGAAAGGTTATGGCTCAGTGGTAAGAGCATCGGACTCACAATCATGAGGTAGTGAGTTCAAATCCTAGACTGGAATTGAACAAGATGCTTTATTTCATGTTGTTCCAGTTTACTCAGCTGTAGAAATGAGTGCAATCTCATGGTCATCCATGACCAAAGGGGTCTTTACCCTAAACATAATAATGCAGGCATGGCTTGCGTCATTAAGAAGCTTGCTTTGAAGCCATGTGGTTTTAGGTTCAGCCCCACTCTGTGGCACCAACTATAGCCTCAGACTATCCAATACCTGGTAAGTGAATTTGTTAGATAGAAAGTGCATGTGTGCATGTGTGTGTCTTTGTGCTTGCATTTGTCCCTCTGCACGGCTTGGCATCCATTGTTGGTTTATTTACATCCCTGTAACTTACAGAGGTTGAGAAAAAGAGACCAATAGAATCGGTACCAGACTTTAAAATAATTTCTGGGATTAATTTATCTGACTAAACTCTCAAAGGCAGTGCTTCACCATGACCACTGTCCAATGACTGAAACAAATGAAACATATAGTTTGCTTTATGCACATGCAATAAAACACCTCAATCCCATTTGGTAGAATTGTAATTTCTCTGTGTCTTTTCTTTGCAGCATAGACGAACACTTCAAGGGCCTCAGTTTGATACAAGCAGCAAAGCACTCTCCTAAACAATGCTTTATAGTAGCAACTTTTGGATAAAACTAAATAAATGTAAATGGTCTTTTGTCTATCTTGATTTGTTTGTATGTATAAAATACAGGGAGTCCCAAAAAGATTTACCCATGTTTAAAACTCTTCCTAAAGAATATCGGTTCAGGTAATGTTATCTGCATTTTACATAAAGATTTGCATATGTCTTTTCATATGTTCATGTCTCTATTGTTTTGTTCATCTGTAACAGGTTTGTAAACAAACGTGGTGTCAAAAGCAAAATGTGACCAGATTGGACTTTGCTATCTGGTCCATCTTAGAGAGTAATGTTTCTGCTTGCTCCTATTCAAATGTATCAGATCTGAAGAAAGCTCTTCTGTCTTCAGGGGTCAAGTTGGATGAAGAGGTGATACAACACTCATGCAATTCAGTGACCACTTGTTTGCAGGCTATGATCAAGGCGAAAGGTGATCATTTTAATATGTAATTACTGCAACGGCTTGGCAATTTACATTAGAACATGTGTGCCAAATTTCATTATCCTACCTTAAATTTATTTTTAGTAATTAAGAAATATCATCTTTCTAGGACAGGGGTTTTCAAACTTTTTGACTTGCGGACCCCTTTATATTTCAGGCTTTACCTTAGGGACCCCCTTATAAACGCTTATGAAATTTATACATAAATATTTGCTTAAAATAACATATATTTTTACATTTATTTATTTAACAAATAGGTTTATTGTTAATTAAAAGATTTCGATTAAAAAAAATATATAAAATCAAATTGCCCATAAAAAGTATTTGCTGTCCACGGACCCCCTGTCTTGTCCTTGCAGACCCCCTGTGGTCCGCGGACCACACTTTGAAAACCCCTGTTCTAGGACACCCTGTAAGTCCCAGTAATATTCTGATGTTTATTTAATAGCCATGCCTTTCATCCTCATCATCATCATTGTTTAATGTCAGCCTTCCATGCTGGGATGTGTTGGACAGTTTGTCAGGATTTGACCAGGCTGCAACCTGCACCAGACTTCTGTGTCTGTTTTGGCAAGGTTTTTACAGCTGGATGCCCTTCTTAACGCCAACCACTTTACAGTGTGGACCGGATATTTGCAAAAATATTTACCTTGTATTTATTTATATGGGACCAACACAGTAAGCAATTCAGATTTATCATATCGTCACATTGAAAGAAAGACGAGACAGTGAAAGGGCTTTTGCATGAGCATTTGAACTTACAGAAATAGGAGTCAAATCTCCACCAAATTTTTCTCTACCTTTTTACAGAAAGAACACATTAGACCTATGTTGTTTGGGATATATTATGTTTGAAAAAAAATGCAGAATGATCATGCCTAAAATGGCTTTAATTGTCAATAAATGCTGAAATGAGGCTTAGCAACAATAACAACAGCAGCAGGAACAACAATAACAGCAACTATCAAACTAGATTTGGCTCTAGGGAGGTAATAACATGAAAAATTGCATGAAACCATTTGGGTTTGCTTATCTCAGAAGCCAAGCAAACATGAAGCTAGTGGAAACATCCAATGCTATATTAAAAGTGACATCTAGCATTATTATGGAAAAATATTCAAAGCTAAGCATTTCATATTTTTCAATTTTGTTTTCTTTTTGATAATATCTCTCCATTTCTTTTCAGAGTGAAAGGTTAAGATTCAATGAGGCTTTCTTATTTTGCATAAGAATCCCTAGAGATATAAAAGAAAGGAGATACAAAAGTAAGGAGTTTGATTTCTAACATAATAGAATCAATCGTTTTTTTTAAAATCCAAAACACATTTTTGTTTTAGCTTGAGACAGTCACTATACCAATAATAAACACATGCATTAGTTCAGCTTCATTTCTATATTATTCATCAATTTAACTATTTAACAATTTAACCTATAGACCAATCAATTGTTCAATTAATCATTTAGCTAATCAATCAGTCAGTTTATGTATCAAAGTACCTTCATTATCATTTGTAACCTCTTTAATGACAAGCCCTAAAGAAAAAGCGAATTTCATCTTGAACTATCATCACTGACTCCCTTTTCTGGCTTTGGTAACCATGGAATGTAATGTAGATTTAGGAAAAATTGTATACCTCACTAGCCACTCACAAATACAGAGAAGTTTGTTTTAAGTACACAACAGCAATTTAAGATGTAGTTGAGTGTATCAATTTTACTTCATGTCTGTCTGGTTAGGACCATTTCCCATGTTGTATCAAAATATGAAGAAAAATTGCATAGTTTTATTTTCTTGAGATATTTTACAGTTTGCATTAAATATATTCAAGAAAGATATGTTTTATATATATATATTCTTAATGTTGTCAATATGTCTCTAATTAGAGAATATTTTCTCCATCGATGATTCAAGCAAAAAGTAAAAAATAAAAATAAATCAGAAAAAAAACAGAAGCAAAAAATTGAATTGAATCAAACTGAAAGCATTTAATTCTATTCTAGAATTTTGTGAAAATTTTGAATATATTCTAAAAAAGCTAAATGTATTGCCATAAAAGACGTTAATTTTCTATAAATTTTAAATTTATTATGTAACCAATTCCTTTACAATTGAAATAAATGAGCTGGTTGAAAAATATATCATGTTACATAGTTATCATCATATATAGTTTACAACATGACTTTAGCTTGTCTGCGAGCATATATCAATTAAAGAAGTGAGTTAACTAAGTAACTAAATTGTGTAATGGGCACAGAGGTAGGTAGTGCTAGTATGGGTAACAAAACACCACAGATAAATTATGCTTGTCTTTCATTAAGAGGAAAGTAGGGATGGTGAAATCAATAAGGGTATTTAGAAAAACAACAATGGAATCAGCATGGTTTGGCCACTGTTCTATACTTATCCTTTATCACTGGAAATAATGAGGGACACTCTCTGTGGTTGATTGTCTGACTAGAAATAGCAACCAACCTTCCTGAAAAGTGGGAAATAAGTATCTTAAGAAAGAATGGGACACATTAGATAATGTAGCCCTAGTTACAGCTAAAATGATAGATTAGACAAAGTTGGAATGTCTTTGATCAGAGGGTGGCTTACTCAAACATGGGTTTAAACAGCAACAATGACCTATATACAATAAGATAATGCATTGTAGCATAGTTCAGCACTATAGGAAAATGTATTGCTGAAAATTTAGCATTGTCTTGTAGTAGAGATTTCTTGCATAGACTTAGAGTAGTCTGGTTTCTAATGTATTCCACATTTGCAACTCTAACAAGGGGAATGAGTCCAAGTCTTTGGATAGGGGCCACCCAATAGAATTATAGTTTAGCACCATCACCTGGATCTTTGTTGCCTTTAACTGAATCCATGCTAGTCTTCAGATTATCAAGAACTTTCATCTTTTTTTTTTATCATAAAAACAGAGACCCTGAAAAAGGTCAGGATGAAATCATGAAAAATAAGTAACAAATAAATGGATGCAAGCATAACTGTATGGTTAAGATACCTGCTTTACAACCACAAGGTTTTGGGTTCAGTCACACGGCATGCCATCTTGGGCAAGTGTCTTCTACTTTAGCCTCAGGCTAGCCAATACTTTGTGAGTGAATTTAGTCGATGGAAACTGTATGGAAGCCTATCATGTGTATATGTACACATATATACTGTGCATGTGTGTGTATACATGTGAATGCTTGTGTTTGTTCATATGTTTGTTCCCTCCCATCACACACACACACACACCACATGTCAACTGGTGTTAATTTGTTTAGCTCCTTACAGCTTGGTGGTTTGGCAAAAGGCGCTGATAGAATAAACACCAATAATAATAATAATAATAAATATGAAGTCTATTTGTTTCACCAAACCCTTGAGGGCAATGCCCCTGCATGGATGCACTCTAGCATCAATGACTGAAACAAGTAAAAGCATACAAAATAAATAAAATGAAGAGAATAAAAATAAGAAATAAATAAAAATTAAGCATTTGCACTATTTGCTTTGAAGTATATTTTATGACAAAGAATAGTTTTGAAGTATATTTATTTGGTAATTTATTAACCTAGAGAATCACTTTCTTGTTCTTATCCTACAATGCATTACAGAATTAATTACCTGTAAATGATGAGAAACTATATGATAATTCAGTTAATTAAAAATCTTTAAGAGAAGGCAAATGTTTAGCAATTTGTAATAAATCTGATGTTAATTAAGACTGATACTTAATTTCTTTTGTAAAGGCTGCCTTTATCTTTTTATTTAAATAATATTTGTTGATTAGACAGATGATTCTCATTTATCTACAAACTATGCAAAAAAGAAAAAAACAAATAAAATAATTATAACAAATAATCAAAAAATCAAATAAGGAACTAAGATGTAAATCAATATAATAATTATTTTGTCTTTTTTTTTGTACTTGGTTTGCAATATTCTTGATATTAACTTGTGTGTTGTGACTAATTTTGTTGTACCTTGGTAGGGACATTACACCAATAATAAACACAGGCACTGGTTCCATTTCACTTCTTCATCTTTATTAGTTAATTGATTAACTATTTAACTTAGTAACTAATCAATTGTTTGATTAATCATTCAGTTAATCAATCAATCAGGTTTGTCAGAGTGCTTTCGTTGTCATTCATGACCTCTTCAATGCCATGTCCTCCCTACATCAAGTCATTCATGCAATACATGTCATTGAGAAGGCCCAAAAGAACCAAAAATGCATCTTATATTTTTGTTGGCCACTGCTGGGGTAATTTTTGCCTCCCTACTATAAAGGGTAAAGACCCCTTCGATCATGAATGACCATAGGATTGTACCTAGAAATTTCCCCTCTAAGGCAGAAGTCTGGACAAGGTTGTTTATGGAAGAGCAGCAGTCACCCATGCATACAACCCTTCTCTTTCCAAACTACTGATGTTATTCAAGGAAAAGACAAAGGCCGATACAACTTGGCACCAGAGATGTTGCAACTTGTTTCTACAGATGAGTGAACTGGAGTACTTTGAAATAAAGTGTTTTGCTTAAGAACACAATGCACAGCCCAGTCTTGGAATCGAACTCACGACCTCATGATTGAACCCGATGCTCTAACCACTGAGCTGTGTTTTTAACTCAGTTCATCCATTAGAGATTATATCTCAGTATGAATACAGCAATAACTGGCCTGGAGTAAACAGCTTTAGGTCTGTCTGTCTCTTAGTTTTAAGTTCTATACTTACATAGTTGTATGGATATGAGTGGGGATGCCCATGAGAGGGGTAGGGAGAGAGAAAGAGTTTACATTTAAAGTCAATGTTTATGAGAGAGAGAGAGTGAGAGAGAAGGAAGGATTTTTTTTTTTAATATGGTGCTTTTTAGATAAGAATCGTTGCATCTATTACTTTTATCTAATCACATTAAGATAATGAATATGTAATTTTCAATATTCTCTAAGGGTATATTTTAGTCATGAGAAAAGTCAAAATTCCCAGAAGGATGTCCTGAACAAATAAACAGTTGGTGGGAAGTCGTTTTTGTTTCCTTTGGTTCTGTTTCTCCCAGAGGTGCTGCAAGAGAGCACAGTTGTTTAATAATAAAAACAAACGATGTATTATTTGCTGCAATAAAGAATGTTTATGAGTGGCTAACATTTGACATTCAGAGAAATTATCACACTAGGTAATAATTAGCATAATGTCGTTAGAGGAGATAGAAAAAAGTTTTTGGGAAACTTAATATGGAATTATAGATTAATATATGTGTATATGTGAATGCGTGGATCTGATATATATGTATATTTACATGTGTATGTGCATATATATATATATATATATATATATAGATAGATATAGATATAGATATATATATACTTGCATATATATGTGTATGAATAACTATATGTGAAGATGTGTACACACAAAGACATGCAAAGAAACACACATATACATACGTATATGTGTTTGTGTGTGTATACATACATATACATACCTATACACACACACACATTTATATATATATTTATATTAGCATATATGTGTATGTATATCTCTGTTTGTTTTTTTTTTGCATGTGCAGTTTCAAATTGCATTTATTCCCAAACATCACATATAATAATAACAGAAGACAAAATAAAAACATGCATATACACCTGAGAGTTATTCAATATGGAGAAAATCCAATGGAAATAAAAACTGAAAAGTAGATAGTCCTCTGAGAAAAATCAACAATGCAATGTTATTGCAGAATGAAGCAGTAAATTTTTTTTTTGTTTCTTTTTTTGTTATCAATATTCATTAATTAATATTCTCCATAAATAATTAAATATGTTAAAATGGAAGTTTGATCTTTTGTCTCGGATCAGCCTGCTTCATACAAGAAGCTTAAACTGGAATTGTAAAGCTTTCCATAAATGATTATTGAACTCATAGAAATTTCTGATAACCTCAGGATCAATGACAGTTCTTTGGCCTTTTGACTGCTTGTTGACCTGAATCAGATTGGGTTCTTGCTGAAGTTTTGATATTAATAGGGAAAAATCGAGTAGTCGTATCCACCGAATTCTGTGTGTAGCAGGGCAGTAGTTGTAGTGAATTTAACCCTTTTGCATTTAAACTGGCCTTATCCAGCTTGAATATTCTACCTGTTTTTAGTTCAAACTAGCGAGATGTGGCCTCTCATATCTACATGACAATTTCATTCTTAAAGTAAAGAATCACATTATCTGAAATCTTGAAGCTACAAGATAATACATGATTAATTCAAAACAATATGAATAAATAAGCAATAACATTTGACAAAGTAACCTGAATGCTAAAGGGTTAAAGAAAGGCTTGCTTGATTTTATACTCACTTCTGATCTGGTGACATATAAGCCCCAACATTTTTTTAATACCATTTTTATACCAAATCACCTAAGATTGCCCCTGGTCTTGTGATATAAACTTACTGTTCTAAAGGATCTAAATTAAAACCTTGCATCAAAGTTTCAGGTTAATTTAAGTTCCAACCACCAGCTTAATCCTTTCTACTAAAGTTACAAAGCCTGAAACTTTAGGGGACGGCACACTTGATTACATGGACCTTGGTGTTTTACTGGTACTTAATTTATCTTCCCTGGAAGAATGAAAGGTAAAGTTGATCTTGGTGAAATTTGAACTCAGAACAAAGACGGACAAAATGCCACTAAGCATTCCACCTGGAATGCTTACAATTCTGCCAGCTCACTGCCTTGTTTAATAATGATGATAATAATAATAATCCTTTCTACTAAAGGCACAAGGCTCTCAAACTTGGGTGGAGGGGACTAGTCAATTACACCGACCCCAGTGTTTCACTGATACTTAATTTATTGACCCCAAAAAGATGAAAGGCAAAGTCAACCTTAGGGGAATTTGAACTCAGAACGTAAAGACAGATGAAATGCTGCTAAGCATTTTGCCTGACATGCTAATGATTCTGCCAGCTTACCACTTTACACAAACTTAATAATGGCATAGTTATTTTGTTAAATTCTTCTTTATTTTCATCATTTCCGATTTTGCTGTTCACAATGCAAATAATGATTTACTACCAGTTGACAGATTTCAGGGTGGATCAGTAAGCAGTTTGTTTTCTGATTTTTTAAGCAAAAGCCACTGGCTCTTGTTTAGAGTCAAGTTCTGGAGATGCTTCTGACTGACAAAAGCACAACATGTTCAAACACTGGTGTCCCAGAATCCTTTGCACCAAGGAGTCAAGTGTGTTATGAAAATATTGTTATCTTTAAAAGAGAAGTTGTTTCCCTGTGATGTATGCAACAGTGATCATAATATTTGAATTCAAATCTGCTGCAACATATTATGAATAAATATGCAAGTTATTGCTTCAGATCTCACTGTTCACAGTACAAATAACAATTCATTATTTTCATTATCAATTTAAACAAAGACTGTATTTAAACAGAAATATGGTAGCAAAAGGTTTAGCCATTAAACATGTGAAATGCTAAGAGTGTGGAAAATAACCAACCTGAGAGTGGGGAAAATAACCAATGAACGAAAACTCAGCTAAAATCAGCCAACAGAATCAACAGGAATGGAAATGTGATACACATGATTCCA
Organism: Octopus bimaculoides; assembly: GCF_001194135.2. Lineage (NCBI taxonomy): Eukaryota > Metazoa > Mollusca > Cephalopoda > Octopoda > Octopodidae > Octopus > Octopus bimaculoides. The sequence goes on along the minus strand of NC_068994.1, from coordinate 41,342,933 downwards.
ATGATCTCACCTTTGAAGAACAAACAATGCTAATAATGATGAGAAAAATACAAGTTTTCGTTTATTTTCTCATCCAAATAGATATTTTAATTGAATATCTTAATAGATTTTTTTTTTTTTATTAAAACTGTTGCAAAATCGTTAGAGAAGATTTAAAGTTTCTTCATCGAAACACTGTATTTAAAAGACAGCTTGACATTTCTTTCTGTTTTTCTACAAAACACATCATCCATAAATTCCAAAACAAACCAGCTAAATTTATCAGGAAAATATAAATAGGAACCGACAAACAGGAACGTAGAATAGCTTCCTGTATAGTAATTATGTAGCAGAATAAATGTTATTCTGGAAACATGACAAACATTTCAGAATGCTTTAACCATTTTTGTCCATTATAATATTCTATGATTACTGACTGAGAATAACATTAGGATTTTTTTTTCTTGTGAAAAGAAATGAAAAAAATAAAAAAAAGGAAAACAACGAAAAAGGGAAAGTAATACTCAGATAATATAAAACAAACAACAACAATGTGAGTTTGAATCAAATTCAATCTAAAAGATATATTTCAAATGCAACATGGAGGCACCTCATCTGGATACTTTGCTTAGATTTAAATTATGGGATGCTTTTTACAAATTCACAAAAAAATTTTATGTATGTGTGTATCGTATAACAAGCTTTATAATAATACACACATGCATGCACATACATATACACACAGACAATCATATCACTCAGATATATATACATATAACATGTACATAAATACATGTACACATACACACACACATATATGTATATACATGTATGTATATGCATATAAATCTATAAATGCATGTATATGATGTATGTATGTGTGTAGATGTGTCTATATATATATATGCACCCACACACATATATATATATACATACACAAATATCTACATATATGTTATGTATGTATATAAATGCATATATATATATATATGATGTATGTGTGTGTAGGTGTGTCACCATATACACTCACACACATATATATACATACACAAATATATATATCTATATGTATACTATGTATGTATGTATGTGTGTGTGTGTATGTATGTGAGTATATATGTTAGTGAAATAATATTCTTAGTGGAGGGAAGGGGAAATATTTTTGTAATATTGCTATGAACAAATAGCTAAATGGTATTTCTTCAACCATTCAATGAGTAAATGGCTTTATAGACTGCTGTTATCTGCAACATTTAAATATTTAAATGAAATTAAAAAAGAATTGTTTGTTGGAAGATTTCCAAACCGTTAACTCAGATTCAAAATAGAATCCTCTATTAAATAGGTTTTACTATCATTATCACAGACATCATTGTCAGTTATTATTGAACAATTTCTTCACAATACGCCAAGTCCCAATAAAATTATTCTTCGAAGGCATGAAATCACTTCTTTTTACAATATATTTTTCCCTCTTTTCTATTAGGAGAATAAAAATAAATAAATGCCCAGATAAATATGGATTTATGTATTTATATGTAAATATATATATTATGCTTGCAGACATACACACATGTATATGCATGTCAGTGTGTGTCTGTAACTGTACATACACACATACAAATATATGAAATGAGGCGTGTAGAAAATTTCTGTATATACACATAATAACATATAATATATATATACATATATGTATGTATTTATATATATATATATATATATATATATATATATATGCATATATAGATATATATATATTTTCCCTTTGTATCACTGCTTTGGTTCTTGAGAGATCAACCGATTCAATATGAATCTGCTTACATCCACACATACACACACCCAGTAACTGAAAGTCGAACACACACACTCCCAAACACGAACATGTACATGTGCACGCACACACACACACGTACAAGGAACAAATCAATAGTTTAAGGCTTTAGCACATTCCAACGAAACAAAACATAATTGAAACAAAAAAATCTGAAGTTTTTGTGGATTTTCATAAATAAATTCTACAAAGTTGAAAGAAGAAAATATAATAAACAACAAAAGGAACAGAACAAACAACAAGAGAAAAAGCACATTGGTGTTGCTGTTGTTGTTTAGGCATGAGTCAGCTCTGATTGAGTAATTGATGATCAAAGAACTTCCACCCATGACCATCACCCTTATTTATTTCAAACATTGTATATCTAGAGCTACATAACCATAATGTGTCCTATCTTTTTCTAAGATATGAGTAGGTATGATGTAAAGGACACTTACCTATTATTTCTTGTATGGTGGGAGACAATGCAAAAAAAATATGGACAGTTATGGTAATATATCAGACCAAAGGCATGAAGGCTAATGTGTGAAAGAATTGGGGTGGGAGTCACAATGAAAAAGATGTAAGAATCTCCTCCTCTTCATCATCATCACCATCACCACCACCACCACCATCATCATCATCATCACCATCATTTAATGCCTGTCTTCCAAGATGTCGGCATGGGCTGAATAGTTTGACTGGATCTGATGAGTCAGGGGATTCAATCATGCTCTGGTGTCTTTTTGGCATGGTTTCTCCAACAGATTGCCCTAATTAGTTTCTTTTATGATTTATCATGAAGTAGAATGCTTCAGAAATACACAGAGAAGGAAACAGACTTATAAAAACTATTATACCTTACCAAAATCTTGTGAGTTGATTTGCTAGATGGAAAGTGAAAAAATGCATATTATATATATGCATATAAAGCTGCAGATATGGCTGTGGGATAAGGTATAAGTGTTATGTAATAAGAAGTTTGTTTCACAATCACATGGTTTCGGGTTCAGTCCCATTGCATGACCCCTTGAGCAAGTATCTCCTACTATGACCTTGGGCTGCCTTAAGCCTCATAAGTGGATATGGCAGATAGAAACTGAAAGGACAAGGTCATATATATATGCATACATACATACATATATATACACACACACACATATATATATATATATATACATATCATCATCATCACCATTTAACGTCCGCTTTCCATGCTAGCATAGGTTGGATGATTTGACTGAGGACTGGCAAGCCAGAAGGCTGCACCAGGCTCCAATCTGATCTGGCAGAGTTTCTACAGCTGGATGCCCTTCCTAACGCCAACCACTCTGAGAGTGTAGTGGGTGCTTTTACGGGCCACTAGCATGAAAACCAGACAGCTGCTCTGGCAATGAACATGCTCTGACAGTGATGTTAGTGCTCCACTGGCACAGGTGCCAGTCATCGTATATGGTTCAATTACGATTTCGATTTCACTTGCCTCAACAGGTCTTTGCAAGCAGAGTTTAGTGTCCAATGAAGTAAAGATACGAATAAGTGAGCTGGCTACACTTCTGGCAGAGGCCACAGATTATGCTTTCACTTGGCTTGCCAGGTCTTCTCACGTACTGCATATTTCCAAAGGTCCCGGTCACTAGTCATTGCCTCGGTGATATATATATATATATATATATATATCATAAAAAGTATCTAAGATCCTTTCTGAGCCATAGGTTCATATGGTTGTTTTTTTTCATTCTGTGCCATATATATCCTCCCCAGCATAAATTACTCATTTTTGCCTGCTGAGTGGACAGGAGCAACATGGAATAAAGTGTCTAGCTCAAGAACATACGGCATCCCCTATATCAGGAATCAGAACCACAATTTTACGATAATGTATGCAACACCCTAACCACCCAGTTATGCACCTACACACACATACACATGTTTATATTATAATATGATATAATATAATACAATAGAGTATTATTTAGTTTAATGATGATCATTGTAACAAATAAATTTTATGTGCAATGACTAATTAATTAAAACACATCAGATCAACATGTTATGGATCTGCATCAAACTCTGCCAAGGTAAAATAGCTACTACATAGACTTGCATGTAGTCTTCCAGGAAGCAAAAAGTGTGCAGAGATCTCATCTGTATCCTTTGGTAGTGTGGAAGTTTTGACAATGCAGACCCAATTATTGTAGCACTCTGGCAGCAATCACTTATACATTAAACCTGAGACCACAAAAAAGCAACAACTCAATATGGCTTATTTCATACCTCCTTTCTCATTTAATTTTATGTCATGCATAGGTAAGCCTATGTTGACAAGTCTTAGCTGATAAGTCTTTCCTTTAGAAAACTGTATAAAGAGTATTCTTTAGTGTTAACCCACTCCTAGTACTGAGGCTGGTTGTTCTTTCAGAAATACTTTTACTTGCCCATTCATATACCAATAGCATGGAAGCCATTGAATATGAGACTGAAATGAAATCCAGGCTTGAAGTGCTATATAAGATTGATACAAACTTCCCCCCAGAAATATCTACATGACAACACCACATCTTAGAAGAATTCAAGAGGCAAATATCACTGCACTGTCCAAGTACATAAGGCAATTGAAGGAAAAGGCCACTGACTGTCACATCAAAGTGAGGATGTTGGAGAAAAACAAAGCATTTTTCAATGGCAATGAAAAGTGCAGAATGTGCAAAGCAGGGAAAAGATGGCTTGTTAAAAGCTGCTTCATGCTTAGAACATACATAAATGCCAAGTCAGAAACATTTACTCCTTGTTTACATGAGCAGAAATAAATTCTAATTTACTGATAAAATTTGCTTTAAAAGAAAATCACCACTGCTCCTTCACTACTATTTCATAAAGTTGACCTTCCATCCCTTTAATATTTCTGTCCTCCTTTATTCTTTTCCCATCATCTCTGTCTCTCACTCACTCCCTCTCTCTCTCTCTCTCTCTCTCTCTCTCTCTCTCTC
>NC_068994.1:41336989-41338030 GCF_001194135.2 Octopus bimaculoides | reverse complement strand
CCTCGCACCCACACTCTTCTACACTCTCACTCTGCTCCCCTCTTCAATCCACTTCCTTTCCATTTGCTGATAATATTCTCCCCCTTTTGATGTTCACTTCAAAATTGATTCAAAATATTCTCTTCTCTTTGACAAGGAAAATATCTCATTAATACCTGATCCTGAATTACTGTCCCTGTAGTAGCAATTCTTAAATATTGCAAATGTTTTTGCTTTATATGAAATAGGTTTTCCTTCAAATGGTGTTGCATGCAAGACTTCTGTAGCAACCATTTTCCTTAGCCATAGTTTGACCTGACTTCTTCAATGTGCCAATCTTATGAATGTGAATTCATTATAAATTTCATAGAATGCCTCAATTTATAGGTTTCACTCATTACTATCATCATTAAACCAAACCAGATGCCCTCACTATTTTCAAGTTCAATGTTCTTTGTTTTTACACTAAGAACTACAAGTGCTAATGTGAGCATATGCATGTATATATGTGTGAATATGTCTATATGTATGCACATACATACGTGTATATATATATATATATATATATATATATATATATGAATGATATTTTTAAATAATGGTAATATTTTAAAAATACTATTGTTGGTGGGTGTGAGCACATGCCATACAAGAAAATTAATAAAATATATATAAGATATATACATATATATACAAGGGTACTACATGAACACCTGCATTGTTAAGTGTATCACTAAGTGTCTGACCACTTCAAATGAATTTACAGGTATGGTAGAGGCAATTTCTAGTAGCTGTCCCCAGAAGATTTGGTTAAGGAAACTCAAGCACTGATTGGTGCTAGATTCGAAATCATGATATCAAATTATCCAGCATTCCTCTTGCAGACTTGGTGGAGGTAGGATGCTAATCTTGTTCACTAAATTTTCCTCCTATCATGCTTGTATTAATTTTGTGATTATTTTGTGTCTTAGAAGAATTTTGACTTCTATTTTTAGTGATTCGGGTGCTCATGTAGTATCCCTATATATATATATATATATATATATATATATATATATATAT
>NC_068994.1:41333333-41333895 GCF_001194135.2 Octopus bimaculoides | reverse complement strand
ATATATATATATATATATATATATATACACACACACACACACACACACACACATATAGTTTCTTTCTCCCAATCATTCACCCTTTCTCTCTCTCACGCTTATTCTTATCTCCCACACACTACCATCATACTCTCTTTTCCTATTTCATATAATAAAATGTTGACAAGGAGATAGAATACTGTAAGCTTTAGTTATATTCTGAATAATTTTAGATGTCCATAGATTATCCATCAATTGAATTCCTGCTGATTGCAATCTAAACACTCCCCCCTCCACATAGCCACCTCTCTTTGTCCTTTCCTTTTCATAGAGGTAAATTCAGATGCAAACAGTATTCAAGGAGGATTCTGAGTAAATTCCAGAATCTCTCACATCAGTCTTTAATACATATTCAACTCAAATCCATTGTCATCACAATGCTGTGTCCACCCTTTCCTTTTTAACTTTAAGCTGCCGTAGCATTTCATAATGGACATTTTTCCTTTATATATGTATGCCTGTTTGCTTATATGTATGTATGTATATATGTACATACATATATATATGTACATATATACATATA
>NC_068994.1:41329369-41333323 GCF_001194135.2 Octopus bimaculoides | reverse complement strand
TATATATATATATATATATATATATTCACATACATACATATACATATGCACATACATACATATATATATTCATATATATGTATGTATGTATATATGTATGGATGTATGCATACATGTATGAATATATGGATGTAGGTATGTATGTATAGCCACATATTCATTATATATGTATAACATATATATATATATATATACTTTATGTATGACATATATATCAAATATCTCTAACACACAAACATATATATATATACATATATATATATGCACATACACATACATAATTTATGTATTGCCTATATATACACACAAATATATATGTATGCATGAATATATATGTATTTGTATATATATATATATATATATATATATATATATATATATATATGTGCATGTGTGAATTTTTGTGCAGGTATGTTTGTATGTATGTAAGCATACATGTATGTATTTATATATATATATATACATAAATACACACACATATATATATATATATATATATATATTATTTTTTATGTATAACATATATATAATATATATATCTATTACATGTATGTATAATGTATGAATGTAGGTATGTATGTATATCTACATATTCATTATATATGTATAACGTAAATATATATATTTTTTGTATAACATATATATTATATATCTATAACATATATATATATATATATATATATATATTATTTATGTATAACTTATATATACACACACATGTATATGTATGTGTGAATATATATGTATTTGTGCATGTATGTATGTATGTATTTCACTACTCATTCATAGAGTGGTTTAACTTTTGTAAATGGAGTATTTTGAGGTTACATGAAAGGTCAAATACACAAAGAGAAAAAAAGAATGAAAGTTCCACCAAAACGAATAAGACAAACTACTAAATATTTTCTAAACAAATTTTACACCTTACAACATACTGCTGTTTTTTCTTTCACTATTTTGGCTTAGATTATGTAATACAAACACTTTTGACACCAATTTTCTTCAGACTGTTCTAGGTACAATGATTAAAAGAAGAGAAAAACGTCCATTCTAATGTGTTGAATTAAAATTAAAACTTTATTGGATAATTGTATGATAGGATCCATTAAGTTTGCATCTAAAAATGGCTGAAATAGTGACAATTTTAATTATTAAAGCACTTACAATAAGTTTAGATTATTTCCAACATAAATTTAAACAGATTCTGTACGCACGTGTGTGTGTGTGTGAGACTTTATTGAAGTTGAGATATTTACAAGCTGTTACACTTGCTTTCATGTAACCATTATCCAGACAAAAGTCTGTTTGATATTCAGTTACGGGAATTGATGTTTCAAATAATGAAATGAAGCACTATTTTTTATTCTGCCTTTGCACTTGAGTACTATTTTCGATATTTTGTTCTGCACTTATGTGCTCACATGTCTGTATGTGTGTGTACACACATATATAGATACATGTTTATATATCTGTATATATGTGTGTGCTTATATGTTTTTGTGTGTTTGTGCGTGTATGCGAGTGTGTGTATATAAAGTCATAAATGACTAGAGAAATTGTATGATGAAGTTTATTTAACCATTGAAAAATCATATATCACAACAAATTGTTTCGTAACTTAAAGCATGCAAAGATAATATTAATATATTATTATATAATAAATAAATTACATCTTTGCATTAATATAAATAATCTTTTAAATTAATACAGATATTAAACTTTCTCATCAGGTGAAAAAAAAATTATAGACATGCACACACACACACACTATAAAGAATATAGCTACAGAAGGGATCAGATATCATAGTGGGATTGTTTCCACAGGGATTGCACAGAACCACAAATATCAATGTTCAACAAGAACAATTCCAATAATTTGCAAAGGAATTTTTGTCCATTCTTCAGCTAAAACAGTCTCCAGTTCTTGTAGTGATGATGGTGGAGGATATCAACTCCTTACTTGTTTTTCTAAAATGCACCATAAATGTTCAATAATATTGAGATCTGGGAACTGTGGTGGCCAGGTTCAACTTCACTAGAATGTTCCTTGTGCCATTTAGTAACAACTTTAGCTGTGTGAATTGGTGCACTAACATCCTGAAAGATTGTGTTTCCCTCCGGAAACAGTTCTGTAAACATAGGATGAATTTGATCAGATAAAATGCTTAAATAGTTTTGACTATTAATTCTGCCATGAAGGGAAACCATTGGGCCGGCGAATTTCCATGGTATAGCCCCCCCACCCGCACCAGATCATCACAGATCCTCCTCCATGTTTAACAGTTGGAAGAAGGTAGTCTGGGTTAAATGCTTCTTTTGGCTGTCTCCACATGTATACTCAGCCAGTAGTTAGAAATAAGGTAAAGGATGATTCGTCCAAGAAAATAACATTCTTCCACTGCTCTAGGAACCAATTCTGTAGGTTTTTACTCCATTCTAAACACTTTATAACAATAGTTTTTGAAAGTGGTGGTTTTCTGATTGCAGCCCTCCCATGAAATTCGGCTTTGTGCAGCTCCCGGTGAACAGTTTTTGTGGAAACTGGGTTCCCAAGGTGGTCATTGTCAGACGGGGCCTTCATGAATGCCATGAGGCATGAAAGTATACTAGCCTTTCTATATTTAATACTCTATATTTAATACTCAATATTTCACATATTCAATAAGACATTCAATACTTCATTTCATTTTACTATTTATATTATATATTCCATATTCTATATCCCACATTAATTTTATAAGAATATAAATAAAACATAAAAAACAGACAATTATACAAAACCCTTTTTTTTAATTTTTAAAAATTTTATTTTTATTCACACACACACACACACATATATATATATATATATATATATATATATATATATATATATATATATATATATATATATATATATATATATAGATGTATGTATGTATGTAAGTATATATATAAATGCATACATTTACACTTCATTTTATGTTACATCTCACTCATATTTTCTCTAATTCACTCTCTTTTTTGTCAGCATGTATATGTGTTGCTCTCTTCATCTTTTGTTTGCACACTATCTGGCTTCCTCTCTCTCTCTCTAGCTTTGTTTTTCTCTCTCAAACCATCTATAACAAATATATACACACATATACATGTGCATACTTACATACACATGTATATACATACATATACATACACATGTATATATTTATGTTTATAAACACACATGCATATGTGTGAGTTAGCGTGTGTGTGTCTGTATGTGTATTACAATAATTTATAATTAATAACATATAGATCATCTTAAAAGCCATTAGAATAAAGGTCAAATGCAACTTCTTTTTGTTTACCCTATTGTAATATACTTAATATTAATGAATCATAGTTGCAATATTTAAAAGTTGAAGAAAAATATGACCCAGACATTTAAATAATGTATTCAATACTTTGTTTTGTTTCATTCTCTCTTTGTTATAAGTTCAAATTTCTCCAAAGCCTTCCAAAATGAGATTGGTAGAATTATTCGTGTATCAGACAAATATGTCTTGGGATACATTATTTACATTTGATAGATACTTGTCTTCATCTTGTTTGTTGTTAACACAACATTTCAGCTGATATACCTTCCAGCCTTCATCAGGGGTCTTGCGGAAATTTCAACCTAGGTTCTCATTCCTAAGGTATTTTTCTATGTTATTATTATTATTAATATTATTATTATTCAAGTCACTGCTTGGAATCGAACTCAGAATCTTGGGGTTAGTAGCCCTCGCTCTTAACCACTATGCCATATGCCCGTGGGCAGTGACCTGAATAATAATAATAATAGTAGTAATAAAAATAATAATAACATCGAAAAATACCTTAGGAATGAGAGCTCAGGTTTGAAATTTCTTGAAGACACCTGATGAAGGCTGGAAGGTATATCAGCCGAAATGTGTTAACAACAAACAAGATGAGGACAAATATCCATCAAAT
>NC_068994.1:41328990-41329359 GCF_001194135.2 Octopus bimaculoides | reverse complement strand
CTTGAAGACACCTGATGAAGGCTGGAAGGTATATCAGCCGAAATGTGTTAACAACAAACAAGATGAGGACAAATATCCATCAAATGTAAATAATGTACATAATTCCTCATCTCTTAAATATAGAACTGTATGTCTTGGGATATCTTTTACCTTTTATCGTTTACTTTTTTTCAGTCATTTGAATGTGGCCATACTAGGGCACTGACTCGAAGGGTTTGAGGTGAACAAATCAAAGTCAGGATTTTTTTTTTTTTTTTTTCAAAGCCTAGTACTTATTCTGTTAGTCCCTTTTCCTGAACTGCTAACTGATTGGAATGTAAACACACCAACACCAGTTGTCAGGTAGTACCAGTGGGACAGACACATATA
>NC_068994.1:41328537-41328980 GCF_001194135.2 Octopus bimaculoides | reverse complement strand
ATAGTGCTTTTTACATGTCACCGGCATGGGAGCCAGTCACAGAGGGTACTGGCACAGGTCACATTCAGATGCCGCTTTTTACATGCCAGTGACACACACACACATATAATATATATATATATATATATATATTTATATATATATGTACACATATGCTGGTGACATGTAAAAAGCACTATCTGAACGTGATCAATGCCAGGACAGCCTGACTAGCTCCCTTGTCAGTGGCACATATAAACCACCCACTACACTTTCGGACTGGTTGGTGTTAGGAAGGGCATCCAGCTGTAGAAACATTGCCAGATCAGATCGGAGCCTGGTGTAGCCACTGGTTCTCCAGACCTCAGTCAAACCGTCGAACCCATGCCAGCATGGAAAATGGATGTTAAACAATGATGATGATGATGATATACATATATATGTATGTATATATATGTATGTAC
>NC_068994.1:41321325-41328482 GCF_001194135.2 Octopus bimaculoides | reverse complement strand
ATATATATATATATATATATATGTATATATATATATATATATATAACTAATTTAGAGACGAACCACCACTCAACAACTCAGAACCCCTCCAAATCCATGCTGTAAGGCATATACCATCTTAATATATCTAATATTTTAATCTAAAAATTTAAAATAAATAACATATTATATAAATAAATCATAGAAATATTAATTTAAAAATTTTAAAGTCAAATTTATAAATTGGACAGTAATAATTAATACGATAATATACAGTATGGAAGTATAAATGTAAAAGTTAGTGCTAGTACATAGACTACGTGCGATTCATGGCTGAAATAGGACTATATAAAATCATGAGCAAATTCTATCCGAGTTCATTAGAACGGGGAAATGATTTTACTCTCAAAATCAGTGACTCCTCTGGTCAAATCCCTAAGAAAATACCTAAAATCATCCAAGGAATAAACATAAACATGAGAAATAAAAATATATATAAAGAGACAAAATCTGTAAACTAATCCCTACATTAGCGGTATTAATATAATTATTAAGAGTTACAATCTAAAAATATTATAGTAAACAAGGTTAACACATTATGGAATAAGTAGATAATAGAAAAAAATGTGTTAATGTACAAAGTTACTAAAAGATTGATGTCGATATTGTTTATAAAATTAAGATAAGAAAACATGACTTATCTTGGGCTGACCAAAGCCTTGTGAGTGGATTTGGTAGATGGAAACTGAAAGAAGCCCGTCGTATATATGTATATATATATATATGTATGTGTGTGTGTTTTTGTCCCCGCCAACATCGCCGGACAACTGATGCTGGTGTGTTTACGTTCCCGTAACTTAGCGGTTTGGCAAATGAGACTGATAGAGTAAGTACTAGGCTTACAAAGAATAAGTCCTGGGGTCGATTGGCTTCACTAAAGCAGTGTTCCAACATAGCCACAGTCAAATGACTGAAACAGGTAAAAGAGTATACAATGCGCTTCTTTCAGTATCCATCTACCAAATACACTCACATGGCTTTGGTTAGAATGAGGCTATAGTAGAAGACAATTGCTCAAGGTACCACATAGTAAGATTGAACCTGGAACCATGTGGTTGGGAAGTAAACTTCTTACTATACAGTAACAATGCTAATTAGAGTGGATGTTGTCTTTAAAGCTAACAGGTGTAGGCTAAGGCATATCTTGTACCCACTAGAACTCCTGCCTGAAGTATGTTTAACCTTGTTGGCAAGGGTTGACTTTAGGAAAGGTGTCCGGCTGTAGAATTCATGCCAGAGCAGACAGTGGAGCTTGAATATTTCATGGAACATTAATTAGTTTACTTATTTTTTTTTTATAGAAAATCGATTAATTCCTGTTTTGAAACATAGGTTTAAAGTTTTGAGTTAGAATGTAGAAGTGGAAACTCCTCTCTGTAATAACTACCTTTACTTGAGATTACATAGTTGTTAAGCAACATAATTATCTTCCTATTCACTTGCACCACCTCTACCACCATCACTACCACTATTACCATCACCACCACCACTACCACCAACACCACCATTATCATTATTATTGTCATCATCAGCACTGCCATCATCTCCATCAATCATCATCATCATGGCCATCATAACCAACATCATTGTCATCCTCACTATCATCCCCCTCAATGCCATTGTCATCTTCATTTTAGCATTTACTTTCCGATACATGAATCAGACAAAATTTGTTGAAGCAAATTTTCTACAGCTAGATGCCCTTCCTGTCACCAGCCATCACCTATTTCCAAGTACACTAATAGTTTATCATGGCTGGACACTTTCTTGGGAGACTGGAAATGAAAGATACTGCTTGTATGACAGTGATGCTCATTTACAGCAATCAAAAGCCATGAAAACAAAGAGACAGCAACTTACACACATGTAATACATACTCACATATATGTATATAACATCCGTGTATATCAAAACAGAAGACTGGGAAAATTTGGTATTTTTTAAATTCCCCGCTACATATGTTTCTTTATCTCATAGAAGTTACAGAAGTATACATGTAGAAAAACATGTAAGTCATTACTCGTTAGTAGTTTTTCAGACAGAAAATTGAAAAAATACAGAATTACATACATGTATATACAGTCTCTAACTACCAAATCCACTCACAAGGCTTCGGTCAGCACAAGAGAAAACTCACTATATTGTTTTTTGTCAGAAATTGTTCCCTTGACTACATAGCAAGTGTTAAAGTCCAGATAACATCATTTTCGGAAATGCAATACACAACCTACTGAAACTCCTGTGAGAATATTGTGTATTGAAAAATTAGTTTCCCCTCAATTCATGCATTACTTCCTCACATGCATATGTAAAGAAATTATGCTCCGGATATAATTATTTACTGAATGCAGCATATTATTTATTGGATACAGTATTATAATTATATCATAAAATACACCAAATACGATTTCATATTGAGCTGACATTATATGACAATCAGCATAACAATGTAATGATCTGCAGTTGATAAGCTAAAGATTTAAAATGCCTTCAATCGTTAGATTATTTCTGAAATATATTTATACATCAACTTTTGTCAGTAACTGTTTCCAAGACACATGACTTCATTAAAAAAATAAAGGCTGTAACACGGAAAAAAGAAAAAATAACAATTAAAAATACATTGAAATCCATTGAAAAATCTTCCCATCATTATAAAGTACTAAACTGTAAACATTTAGATAGAAATATAAAGGTAAAAAAAAGAAAAAAAAACGAAACTAAATCATAAAAGAAAAATAAATATAAATAAAAAAAAAGCATTTTCCTGATTTGTTAGCTTTTATCTGTTTTAATGAATGATTTGTATATATTTTTACATGCATTTTATTTGATTTTCTACTTTAGTAGTTTTTAGGCATTTTAGGCATTTATTTTAAATTTTCTATGCCTTTGAATATGTTTGCTGCAACCACTGTAATGTTACACAAGGCATAGCTTGAAATGATGTAAGTTGAGGTATACCCGTATATTGCTAGGATACACAGATATCTCCCTGATCAATTCTGGCCATATAGCTTTGTTCCCTTCTGGTATTTATTTACTTATCAAACTCATAAACCACAGGTTTTTCCAAACTGCATGTAATGATACTTTAGTGCATTGCTGAGCATTGTTGATATTCTCTAGGTGTGATATGAAATTAAATAAAATCTGATCAATTTTGATGAATTTCTTGGCTGTGGAATATATTTGGAAAATGACAACTCTGAGTAAATTTAGATACAACAGCCATAGCAGGTGATATGATATCTAATTCTTTATTAAGCAGTTTTGTTCATTACCTGTTGCTAACAAAACTTAATGTCTCTATTCTTTAATGTTTTATATTTTACTTGTATCAGTCATTGAACTGCAGTCATACTGGGGCACAGCTTTGATGGTTCTAGTTGAAAAAAAATCACCCCAGTACTTATGTTTTTGAAGTCTGGTACTTGTTCTGCTGGGCCTTTTGACTGAACCACTGAGTTACATGAACATTAACAAACCAACACCGGTTGTCAAATGGTGGAGGCAAAGGCAAACACAAAGATACACACACAAAAACACATACACACAACACACCCGTGCACACACATACACACAACACACACGTGCACACACATACACAATAGGCTTCCACACAGTTTCCTTCTACTAAATTCACTTGCAAAGCATTGGTTAGCTCAGGTTGATATTAGAAGACACTTGCTTCAGGTGCCATGCAGTGAGACTGATCCCCAAAATACAGGGTTGCAGAGCAAGCTTTTTAACCACACAGCCACATCCATGTAAAGAGTTGACATTAAAAACTGAATCACCATGGGGAAAAGTTCTGAAAGCTCTGCCATAAAGTTATAAAAGTTTTGTGGGTTCTCTGTCAAGAGAATATAGCCTGCATCTGGACCTAAGCTCCATGACCTATACCTTTTACTTCACCTCCTCTACAAATACAATGAGAATTTATTAACAACTTGACAGAAACATATAAAACTTTGGCAGCAAGCTGGCAGAAACGTTAGCACGCCGGGTGAAATTCTTAGCAGTACTTCGCCTGTCTTTAGGTCCTGAGTTCAAATTCCGCCAAGGTCGACTTTGCCTTTCATCCTTTCGGGGTCAATTAAATAAGTACCAGTTATGCACTGGGATCGATATAATCGACTTAATCCGTTTATCTGTCCTTATTTGTCCCCTCTGTGTGTAGCCCCTTGTGGGTAGTAAAGAAATAAGAAACATATAAAACTTTGTTTCTTAACCCTTTAGCATTTAAATCAGCCTTATTCAGCCCAAATATTCTACCTGTTTTATGTTGAAACTGGTCAGATCTGGCACCTCACACCTACTCTGCAATGTCATTCTAAAAATATACAATCACATCATTGAATTCTCAAAGCTACAAGATAATGCATGAGGGATTCAAGAGAATGTGAATAAACAAGCATTACATTTGACAAAGTAATCCGAACAGTAAAGAGTTGATTAAAATTTACAAGTTTCCTGCTTAATTCCCATATTGCATTTTGGTGAGTTAATCTTTCTTCTTTTGAGGTACATTGTTTTAACTTTCAGTTGGTGAAGTATAAACTTTGCCCTCCACCCTCCGAGTTTGTCTTCAGATTCAAAACTTCTGTATTCGTCAAATGATTGTAAAAAAAAAAAAAAAACACTTGATCAAATTCTCATTTATACTCATCAGAATATTGTAATTCCTGCAGTATTCATGCAATTATGCACATGCAATGCCTTTGCCTTATATCTTCTGATGTATTTAACTGCAGTGAACTTTGCTTCCTGGTCACTAAAAGACAAGAAAATAATTCTGCTGGCTTGACAATAAAGCTAAGAAGCTCATGTTGTAACTACATGGTTTTAGGGTCAGTCCCACAACACAGCAGCTTGAACAAGTGTCTTCTGCTCCAACTTAATGACAGTTATTTTTACTAAATTATTTACTATTTTAAAAATTAATTGAATCAAAGGCAGTGAATTTCAACAGAATCATGGTACACAAAATAATAAGACATAATATAGAAAGATACTTTCTAACAGCTTTCTAAATTAGTCTGTTGTTATTTAGCCCTCATGTCTGCTCTCTCCAAGCAAATATAATCAATCCAGCCATAACCATTCTATTTGTTATTCAGGCATAATATATCAAGTACTACATTATCTAATGTCCCATTCTTAAGATAACGCAGTAAGATTTACTGAACAATTTGGTATATATTTCTAGCAGACTGGCTGACCATACAGAGGCCCTCCATTCTGGCTATCTTTCACTTTATTATTACGTAGCTTTTTGGTCATATTATCAAATTGACTAAAATGTTCTGTTGTTGCTTTATAATTGATAAAACAGTGTAGCAATATATTTAGACATCCGTTTCCCATTTCCCTTGAAGATTAATATAACTAAGAAGAACCAAACATTTCCATTATTAAGAGAGGGCTTAGATTCTTTCTTCCTTTTTTTTTTTCCTTCTTTTCTTTTCTGCCAGTGGCAATAACATGTTCACAGCTACAGGCAGAAACTTAATATCTAGTGGGGAATGGATTCAAACAAGCCCAATGAATGTCACAAAAACTAAGACATGTTAGTTTATTGGCTGAAATTTCCTTTCACTACTGCTTTGTTTCACTTGCTTGCTTTCCAAAATGTTAACAACATGTAATCTTCTTTAATCAGGCCATACCAAGTCAGAAGGTAGGAAAGTTTTCAGTCTCCATTGGAAACAAGCAATCACACTTTTATCTAGCTTGTATTGCTTTCATCATGTTTTATTGTTTTAATAATGGTAGAATAGGTTTGTATGACCTTAACCTAAACCATCCATTAAATGTGGGAGCAGAGTATAGCTTATACAATGATTCGAAGAAATACTACCATTAAGGTTTATTATGATGAGGGAATATATTTGTACTTATAACATCATTATTATTAGGTTGGTACAGACTTGCAAGACATTCAGTTTACACCTTTGTTAAAGTTACTGTTGTCATCACCATCATCATCAGTGTCATCATTATCATCATCAATGTCGTCATCATTTAATGTCTGCTTCTCCATGGTTGCATAGGTCAGACAGAATTTGTTGAAGCAAATCTTTCACTGCCAGATACTCTTCCTGCCACCAACCTTCACCGGTTTCCATGCAAGGTAATAATTTTCCATAGCCCAACATGTTTCTCATAGATTACCGGAAACAAACAATCACACTTGTATGATGATAATGATCATTTGCAACTATCATGTGGTGTCTAGGCAAATATATACATAAATACACACAAACACAAATACACATGCAAACATACATATACATACATATATATATAATTAATTCAATAATAGGATAAATTCTTTTATTAGAATTTATCAAGTAGTTAGCGTGAAACAAACCTCATAAGGGAAAAATCCATCATTTATTCCCCAAAATATATTTATTTATATAAGGGCATTACTATACACGAATGCTTCATGCTAAGAGGGACTGTAAGGTCAAACTACCATAATAAACACATTTTCACCGAACATGAAGAAATGCAACTCTCAAAGCTAGCCCCTTAAAAACAGACTAAACTATAGATCATGATTTCGTAGTTATTACAGTATTATGCAACTTCTACTCATCAGTATAGTATGGTCAAGACACATAAAAATAAACAAAATAATTAACATACCAGACGAACACCTCATGTATCCAGCATAGTACATAGAAGATTGTTTATCCCTATATATCTATGTAAGTGGCTTTGAGAGTTGCATTTCCTCGCGTTCAGTAAAAATGTGTTTAAGAAATTATTATTTCTTATATCTAATTGTTTATGCTATGATTTTATTTACTCCATGTACCTAGACCTTGTAGACACCCTGTATATATATATATATGTAAGGTGGTAGTCCACTCTGTAAGGTAGTTGGTGTTAGGAAGGGCTTCCAGCCATAAAAACCCTGCCAAAATAGACAGTGAGGCATGATGCAGTTTTCTGCTTAGCCAGCCCCTGTCAAACCATCCAACCTATACCAGAAAATGAATGTATGTGTATATATACATCTATCTATATATATATCTATCTATCTATCTATCTATCTATCTATCTATCTATCTATCTATATATATATATATATATATATATATATA
>NC_068994.1:41315671-41321315 GCF_001194135.2 Octopus bimaculoides | reverse complement strand
GCATATTTTAATATAGATGTGCATAAGGAGGATTAAAAAGGATTTCTAACCAGCTTTCGTTGCATGGCAAATTTTCAAGAAGAGGGGAAATGAAAATAATGTTTTTTACAAAAATATAAAAAATATACAAAAAAATGAACATACCAATACATTATATTGTCTTTGAATTTTTTAAGTTCAATGGTAATCCATTTAGATAATTGTTAGATAGATTAGGATGCATGGAATTAAGAATCGTGTTGTGTTAAAAAAAGGCTGAGAGTTTATGTGTTAAACAGGAAGTGTGTGTATGGGAAGACAATTCTTTGGGTTTTATACTCTTTAGTTGGAGTTCTGGACTCTTTTGTAAAAATCATTATTTTCATTGCCCCTCTTCTTGAAAATTTGCCATTCACGTCTATATTAAAATATGCTTTCAGCTTAGCATTCTGCCTTATTATTATTATTATTATTTTTTATTTTCTTATTATTTTTCCACGTGCGGTTTACACAAATCCACCATTTACTGACTTATATATATATTCATTTTCTATCCACCAAAGCCATTCACAAGGATTTGGTTGGTACTGTATCCATCTCCATCTCCACTCGTTTTGATCTGGTCTTGGTAATGGATTGGAGATGGTCACAGATGAGAGAGTGAGGTTAACGAATTGTGACTCTTCTTTTAAACAAAGTCAACATACAAGTCAATTGTCATTCTCAAGGATGACAAGATAGTCCTTGTCTGATGGATATTCATGTGTGTGTGTTTGTGTGTTTGCCTCCAGGGCCAAAAATTACTGTTATTGAAGCAGGTTCATTGTCCAGTCAGCCATGCCAAATTCTCAGCATGAGGTAGGTGAATGCAACATATATTTGAAAAATTGCGATTCTTTTTTTTATAATTATGCTCTTAAAGCACCATTATACAATCTAGTTTTAACTTCTTTTCAAATTTAATGTTTTACACTATGAAACAAAGTTTAAGTTAAGATGAAGTTGTATGTATATGAATAGTCTAAAAATTTGTATGACTCTTTAATATTTGAAGTAAAGTTATAGGTCAAGGTGACAACAACCTCTTTATAGCAAGGAGTAGAATATGATCCACTGACCTCATGTCTGTTCTTTCTTTTCTACTTTCATATTTTAGTGGCTTAATCAGAAGAGCAGGAGCAGTACACATAATCTTTTTCAGCTCTTGTAAAGATTGTTCTGGTCACACTGTTAAACCAAAAATATCTTAAAGTTGTTCAAAATCTTACTCCTAAATGTCGACAGAAGAATCTCAGAATTTTTTGCATCTTTTAGGAAACCATTGTTCATTCTCTTTTTCTATTCTTAGGTATCATCTGCTCTCAGCATGCTGAATATCAAGGCTCTCCATTCAGGTAGTCTAAGATCCATAATTTACTATGGGTACAATTATATACATGGTGGGGTCCCAATCCATTCCTTCAGAGTGTAACTTTAGATGCACCACACAGCTTGCTGTCATATCTTCTTAGTCATTGACCATAAATGGATCCTACCACATCAGCCATTTCAGTCTTTGTGCACATAAAGGGTGCTGTCCCTTGTTCAGCAATGCTTCTGGGATTGCTAATACTTCCTACTTAGTTTTAATCACTAGCCAAAGTGAAGTTTTGTTGGGTGGCCATCAATGTTCACTACCAGCTTCTGGGAGCCATAAATGGGAGTTGTGTCATAGTTAGAGTCCAGTGCTCTGGTCCACATCTGAAGAAGAACAGTTAACAAGTTTACAAAGGTACTACTCCTAATGTATTCCACCGAAAACCTTTCATTCTCTTTAGTAAAACAAATTACAGTGATATCATCAGCTTGTATTTTCCCAGTTGCTGTTTTTGCTGTTTCAGCTTCATTTCATCCCTGACTAAACAGACCTATTATTGAAAAGCATTTCATCTATGACCATCCCAACGTTTTTATGGTGGAATATTGCATATCTGGAATTACATTATCAAATTATTATTTCTGTGTTTTTAGGCAATGATTTGGCAGAATTGTTTGCAGCATTTCATGAATCTATCCACTTGCAGATCAAATTCTGCCGAGGTTGACTTTGCCTTTCATTCTTTTGGAGTGGATAAAGTAAGTACCAGTTGAGCACTGGGCTCAATGTAATCAACTTTCTCCTCCCCTAAATTTTCTGGCCTTGTGCCAAAATCTGACACAAATATTTCTGTATTTCTAATGCAGTAAGTTGACAGAATTGTTAGCACACAGGACAAAATGCTTAGTGGCGTTTCATCTATCTTTACATTCTGAGTTCAAATAGTGCCAAAGTTGACTTTAGCTTTCATGCTTTTGGGGTTGACAAAATAAGTACCAGCGGAAAACTGGCGTCAATGTAATCAACTTACTCCTCTAAAATTACTGACTTAGTTGCAAAATTTGAGACCAATTTTTCTGTTTCTTTTTAAAAAAAAATCTCATGGGTGAAATTTATGGGAGATTAGGCTGTTTTTTTCTTGCAGATGATGTGGTCACATATTTTTCAAGTAGCATAAATGTCTCTTGACACTAAAGGTGTTAGTAACCCTTGTTGTCCTTTACAAATGATCATACTTGCTCACCATCCAGGGATCTCTGCAGATACCTCTGCCTCACAGTGTACTTGCATATTTTACACTTGGCCTTCTGTGATCACCTCAGAAAATATTATCAACTGCTTATCAGAATTTCTGACAGCATAGTCTATTCTTCTATGCAAACTGGAATACTAGTCTATTCTATCCAAAGTTTCTTTCTTTCTTTCTTTGCTTTCTTGTTGTCTATCTTTCTTTGAAAGGCGCAAATAAAAGCAGTATTATCACTTGATATTCACGTGGGGTTTAGACCTCAGCATGAAATTAGAATGAAGCCCATTCGTGGATTAGAATTTAAAATTTGACTGAACTGGGCGATCAGGTTTCAAGTAGACCTTAGCAACCAAATAGTTTTAAGTATTCATTGGAAAATATTCAAACGGATTTCCTTTCTTCTATAGATATTTGTAATAAATTTTTGATTTTACTTTATATTTTTAATCTATCTTTTCTGATAACAATGTTACCATGACAATGACATCATCTAAGTAAGCAAGCTCAACCATTCTGTAATGCACTGCAAGAGAAAACCTGGTTAACGTTCTCATAGTAATTAATAGTGATTAATAGAACGAACACCAGCTGATATATAAAAGAGTTGTGAGTGGAGATTTTTGACCAACCAATCTTCCAACAGTTTTCAATTAATTTTAAAGGAAATCAGTCACCTGAAACCTTGTAAATGTTCTGTCATACAGCTTTGCAATACATTGATGGTATGTTGGTTAGAAACTCAATCGTGCAAAAACTGCAAAGATATATTGATAGTCTTCTCCAACAAGCTGGAAACCTCTATATTTTCAATATCACATTGCATTAAGCATTGTCTAAAACATACAGAAAAATATAATGTTTAATGTGAAAATCCAATTAAAGTAAGAACTAGAAATATGAATGTCATCATCATCATCATCATCGTCATCGTTGTCGTTTAACGTCTGCTTTCCATGCTGGCATGGGTTGGATGGTTTGACATGGAGCTGGCTAGCATGGAGCTGCCCAGACTCCAGTTGTCTGTTGTGGCGTAGTTTCTATAGTTGGATGCCCTTCCTAAAACCACCCACTTAACAGAGTATGCTGGGTGCTTTTTACATGTCACCAGCATGGGTGCATTAACACAGGACCAGCATGGGTACTTTTTAAGTGGCACCATTTTTATAGATATTTTTCTGGTGATCTGAAAATATTACCCTCAGCTCTATCTAGATCTTCTTATTTCATTCTTTAGGTTATGACGCCAGGGACACTTTGGTTTTCTCTTTCTTCCCCTTGTTTTGAGGGTTTTTTCAGAAGGACTGTTTGGTGATGCTGTGCTGGGACTTTTTGAAAGTGTATAATCCAATACCAGTTCTTTTGATTGATCACCATGTCACTGGGAGTCAACTAGATTTGCTTCCACCAGGTTATATTGCAGTTTTTCTTTTTTAGCCTTCAATGGATTCCGATTAATTCTTGAGGCAGTGGTTGTTGAGATTCTAGATTTTCTTCAGTATGGTTTTTTTAATATCTCCACATCTCGATCCCATACTGCTGCTGAGACCCCCTTCGGTCATGACTGACCATGGGATTGCACCTAGAAAGTTACTCTCTCAGGCACAAGTCCGGGCAAGGTTATTCTTTATGGAAGAACAGCAGTTGCCCATGCATACTGGCCTCCCCTCTCCACGTCACCAGTGTTATCCAAGGGAAAGACAAAGGCCAATACATCTTAGCACCTGTGATGTCGCAACTCATTTCAACAGCTGAGGGAACTGGAGCAACATGAAATAAAGTGTCTTGCTTAAGAACACAACACACGGCCTGGTCCGAGATTCGAACTCACAACCTCCCGATCGTAAGCTCGATGCTCTAACCACTGAGCCATGCACCTTCACGATCCCATACTATAGGGTTCATAAAATAAGTATTAGTCATGTCCTGTACTTCTATAATGGATTGTGATCCTTCCTAATAAACTAAGAAATAACTTATTGTGTTTTGCCTTAACTTTTAGCATTCCCGTTATTGAATCAAATGTCATTCTTGCTTATTTACATTGTTTTAAATTAATGAAGCATTATCTTGTAGCTTTGAGATTTAGATGATGTGATAGCATATTTTTAGAAGGGCATTGTAGGATAGGTGTAAAAGGTTTGATCTGGCCAGTTTAAACATAAAACAGGTAGATTATTTGGGCCTGATATAGATGGTTTAAATACTAAATATTAGAACAAAAAAAACAAGCTCCTGTTGAACCATGACTGTGGTATTTTACAGCCTTGCAAAGGCCTTTCATTTTACTTATGCTACCAAGATAGAAATAATTTATTAAACCTTCACAAACAGTTTCAACACGTGAAGTTTTCTGATAATCAAAGCTTTTCTTCTAAGCTGAGTTTGTTATGGATAATATTGACTTTTACTCATGTATGTTTGCATGTTAATTACTCAATGAGCACATTAACTATAAACATACAAACATATTCCATTCATGCTATTGTCTGGGTATGAGAAGTGAATTGCTTAAAATTGAATAGCTTAATATTAAATAATTTGGTCAAAGTTATGATGAAGAATTAAGATACTGTTTTGGTTTACATAGGTGAACTGAAACAACAAAACCAGACAACAAACGACTGTGTTTCATATTTAATTGGTTTACAGTTGAATAGATTCCAGTTCAGTTCTCTGGTTTGCTGGTTAATTATGTTCAATCTCTTTGTGCCTTATGTTTATGTATAATTTAATAGCAAATGTTAACTGGACTAATAAATTTTAGTTTTCCTGTTATTGTATAGTACAAACAACACAGAATCTAAGGTTAATAGGCTGTTTCAACCTTTAGTTTGTAGCAATGTCTCACCTGGGAAATATATGAAAATAATTATCTATCTATCTATCTATCTATCTATCTATCTATCTATCTATCTATCTATCTATCTATCTATCTATCTATCTATCTATCTATCTATCTAGTTGTCTGTCTGTCTCTCTGCTGCTCTCTCTTTCTGTCTGTCTTTCTACCTCTGTCTATCTGCTTCTCTCTCTCTCTCTCTCTCTCTCTCTCTCTCTCT
>NC_068994.1:41291245-41315482 GCF_001194135.2 Octopus bimaculoides | reverse complement strand
CTCTCTCTCTCTCTCTCTCTCTCTCTCTCTCTCTCTCTCTCTCTCTCTCGCTCTCTCGCTCTCTCGCCTTTTCTTTCTCTCTTTCAAAATACAAGCAGGGAAAATGCAAATTGTAATTTTGATTAACCTAAAAAAAAAGAAAGAAAAGAAAAAGAGGTAAGAATAAAGAATACTAGAATATATATGCATAAGAGCTGAAGTAAAATTGTCACACTGTGCATCTAAAAGCAAGCACTATAGCAAGAAATATAGATTTTATATAGCTAAGGGTCTGTTTGACATCATCTTCCCTTCTTCCATCTGTTCACTTCTAAGAACAATATCCTATTTTAAACTAATGCCATTTTCCCCTTCTAGTACTATATAGATATTCATTCATATAAGATTTCTTATTTAATTTAATTAAAATCATTTCTTAAGCACATCAATAGGTAGATTTTAATGCTGAGATATTTTATCTTCAGAGCCAAACCTGGAAGAGATTTTACTTTAGAATCTGTTTAGCAATATTCATGGAGAAAAACTCTTGTTAATATACACTGACCTAAGCAGTCTGGTTATACTGCTGTGACCATAAATGTAATTAGCTTTGATTCAGGAATGGCAAGTTAAGAGTGCTTCTATATTCAAGTAATGGTGTGAGTTCTGTAATAACTTGCAGCTTGTTTGAGGCAATAGAGGTGGAAAGAATCCAAATTCATTTCGTTGTAACACAGAATCCTGCTGATAGTACGGAATCTTCCTGATAACAGTTCCATCATGATGAGTTTATTTCAAGTATTGGGATGAACAAAAATAGTTTATGATAAGCTTGCAATAGTGTCTTATCCTATTAATGACAGCATGAGTGTGTAAAGTATGAGAAATGCAGAGAAAAAAATAAATGTATTATCAATATCGGTAAAGCCGTCGACTAGAAATTAACCTTTTCAGCTAATATTTTGAAAATAAGAGAGGGATATTGAAATATCCTAGTTCCAAGAACTAGACCTTTCATAGTAGAGGTGTTTGTTACATTTTTAGCATGCTCTTAGGGAAAACCTCAATAAAGATAAATCAAGATTTTCGCAATAAACCCACTGAAAAGGTTAAAGTCATTGATATTTTCCTAAATATATAAATATGTGTGTTTGTATGTAAATGGGTATATGTATATGTATTTATATATATATGTGTGTGTGTATGAGTGTATATTGTGTGCTTATATATATATATATATATATATATATATGGATACACAGATGCACATACATCTTTATACATATAGAGAGTGAAGAAGAGAGTACTTTTAAGTATATAATGGTAAAGAACATCTCAAAATAATTCTTCAAATGATAAAAGCAATCTAGAATCATAAAGATTTACTATCTATATTGGTATTGATATTTCTTTAAGTGTAAATATTGTTGCAGACCAATACAAAGATGGTAGAGTGTGAATAATATCACTAAAATAAATGCCTCTGCATTCTGATTTCAAATGCTACTAGGGTTGATTGTGCTTTAAATCCATCTTGATTCCACATAGTAAATAGTAAATATGGAGTGAAAACAGTGGGGTGTGTATTAATATTATTAACCAACTCTTACATATTTTCAATCTATGTAGGAAACCATTATAACTGCTATTAAGCCTGCCTTTTAGGAAACTGTTATAACTGCTGTTGTAGTTCAGATCTGTATGTAATATGTAAAGGCTAAATTGAGGTTATTATTATTAAGGTAAGGTTACAAACAAAGCAGACCACATACTAATGGGGGTCTCTATACAGAAAGTAGATTCAAGTTTATTGTAGATAGGTAAGTAGTTAAGTTGGTAAGTAAATAGATAGATATTTATATAATATTGTTCACAAAAATGGTCCACCTGCTGACAAATGGTTAGACACTGATTCAAATGAAGTAGAAGTGAGAAATATAATCCTCCGAAATTTCAGGCCTTGAGCCTATAGTAGAAAGGATTATTATTATTTTCCTTATCTTCTTTCAATTCTGTTTCCCTTTCTTGCCAAGTGTCTTCCTGACACCTATTGCAGTGCAACACACTCTATAAATTGGTATGCCATTAAAATAAACACACCAAATTGTTCATTTACAAAGTCATGTGATAGAGAAAAAGGGGAAGAAAGACATAGAGAAAAATAAAAAAATAGAAAGTAAACAATGGAAATAAAGGTGAGGGAAAAGGGAAAGAAAATTCACAGCCACAATGCTCTTCTCAGTACATATGTTGCACCAGTTAAGACAATCTTTTGCACTTCCGCATGAAAGGTAAGCAAGGGATCATTCTCAAATAATTTTCAGTTCCTTTTTTGATCATTCCAAGTGTTCCTACAATCACTGGCATTGTAGCCATCTTGAGATGCCACATCTTTTCCATTTTGATTACCAAGTCTTTGTATTTTCTGAGCATATCAAATTCTTTTGCCAAGATATTATAGTCGCAAGATATGCTCATATCAATCAATAAATAGCTTTTACTATGTTGATCTTACACAACAATATCTGGTTTATTTGCTTGGATGGTCCAGTCTGTACATACTGGAAAGTCCCAAAGAATCGTTACATTTTCTTCCTCAGTTACAGCCTCAGGGTGGCGCTTGTACCATTTATCAGCAGTTTTGATTTTATAATGCTGACACATTATTCAATGTAGATATTGGCCATCTCTGTCATGTCTTGATTTTTATTCTACAGGTGCTAAAGAGATTAGGTGGTCCACTGTTTCAATCCCATCGTTGCAGTATTGGCACTTTGGGTCTACACCATTTTTCATCAGATTGGCTTGATAGTTATAGGTCAATAAGCTCTGATCTTAGGCAGCCAAGATACAGCCTTCACTCTCTACCTTTAGCCTTGAGTTTCGTAGCCACTGATGGGTGTGCTTCTTGTTCACATCAGCATGTTTTATCATCATCATCATCATTATTTGTTTTTGTTCTTTGTTTATCTGAAATTACATTGTAGAACATGTACTTCCTTTTAATGGCCAGTAAGTAAGTTGTGATATGATGGTGATTAAGCAACTACTTCCAACATCTGTAACAATCACATGGTGGTTCTCTCGGCTCTGCTGAGGACTAATTATTGAGGATGGTCTGACTTGAAATTTGTTACAATATATTGCTGAAACAGATATTTAATCTCTGTACCTGACAGTAGAATTTTAAATAACAGAATATCTGTAACATATTGATTTTTTTTTACATAGTTATAAGGTCACAATTTTGTTGAAGAAGATTGCATATAATTGCACTGACATCAGAACAAACTGGCTATTTTATTAAATCTTTCGAGATTAAATACAAAGTTTATATCCCATCTGGATATAAACTCTGTATATAGTAGGATGAATGTTGTTAGTAATTTCTGTATAGGTACAAAACTAGAAAATGGTTAAAGAAGGATTTGTCAGTTGTATGAACCCCACTACTTCACCATTACTTTACTGTCTTTTTAACCACAGAAGAATGAATAACACAGTTGATCTTTGCAGATTTGAGCTCAAATTGTAAAAAAATATTCAGCTCAATGCTCTATCATACATTTGCTGACATTTTTGTTTTAATATACATGATGAGGATCAGGAAGAGGATGATGATGACGATGTCGACAATGATGATGATGAAGATGGTTATGCCAGTCTTGTTGGTGGTGTTATTGTTGCTGCTTATGATGATGATGATATGATGATAGCAACAGTGATGACAACAACTATGATGATGTCATACATTTTCATTGTCAACAAGTAATCAATTTAATTTTATAATTTCTAACTACACTATGTGTATAACTCCATCAATATAAATGTTTATAAACTCAATCTTTTTGCTGAACTTCTCAGAAAATAAACAGAGATGACTAACCAACTAACCAAGGCAATCAGTAATATTCTGTATGGCAAACCTATCCAACCCATGCAATTATGTGTGTGTGTGTGTATATATATATATATATATATATATATATATATATATATATATATATATATATATATATATATATATGCATGCATGTATGTATGTATGAATGTGTGTGTGTGTATATATATATAACAGATGCTAAAATGCTGCTTATTTAAATGCTTTCCTTAAATACATTCCATGATTCCATGCAAATATTTTCTGAACATGTGCAAACAATTCTTCCTCCTTTACATTAAAAACATTCTTTAGCTCTCTGTTTATGTGTTTGTTTATCTATTGCTTCTTTAAATCTTTTCAATTATCTGCATTTTTCTATTTCTGCAGAAAGCAAACACCTCTGAGTTACTGGTCGTATCTACTGTAAAATTGTACAATAGCTGAAACAAACACCAATGAAACGCTTGAGAAAGTTTTTGATTAGGAAGAAAGATAAAAAACACAAACTTGCATTGAATTCTGAATACATCTATAAATACCTTAGATTCATTTCCTTATGTAGAGACTGAGCATCTCCCTAACATTGTCCTACGTATTGTTCTTTAACTTGCCTCTATTATGCATCCTACTATCGGCAGAAGCTTCAGATTAAATTACTGCAATTATGCAATGCAAAAAAGAGTGCAATTCAGAATTGCAATTTTGAAGTAGCTTTTCTGAAAATTTCTACAAACCTATGATTAGGATGGTTGCTTTAATTAATATCTTTGATTAATGTTTAACTGTTTTTGCAAACAAAGTACATAAAAACACTGTTTGAAATTATCTTTTCTAATTTAAATAGCATTGTTAGAATTTGTTAATGTTACCGTTGCTGTTCTTGTTGTTTCTTATATGTTGTTTTATTTTATCTTATTTAGTTTTGTAGGAGTATGAATCAAAACCAAAAGAGAAAATAAGATTTTGGAACTATTGATTTTTACCTGCCCGTTAGATACAAATAACAGTCAAGTAGCCATAGAAACAAGTTATTAGTCAAAGAAATAATGACACAAAGGGTTCTTTTTGACAGAGATTCCAATCTAAGTAATGACGGACCATTATTTCTGTCACTGTTGTTTTCTCAATGATGTTTTAACAAGTGCTGTTTCTTGTTATCTTCAAAATCTCCATCAGAATCAATTGAGGAAAAAGAAGTCTGCTGACACACATTTTGGCATCTATAGTCTGATGGGAGTTTACTCAATCTAATTATGTGTCAATGATATTGGCTTCAGACCTCACTAGATGACTGCTAGACTAAATTTGATGCTGCCTAATAGTGCTGCTTCCACCAACAAACCATTTACTGTATAAGAATTAAGACAGAGCAAACCAAGCAAATAAAGGCATTATAAACAATTAAAATAAAATAAAACAAAACAAAAAAAGCAATATCTAATTAAATGACAGTGTTGGAAAATAATTCAATTGTTTATTGCAGACCAATTCTTCACTTTCCCAATTCAACATTTCCCAAGAAATATAATTACTTAATTTGATAAAACCAATCACCTGACATCTCTTATTTTTACCATCTCTATTCTCTCCATCATCTTATTCTCGTTTTCTCTTCATCTTTAATATAATTACTTTGCTGCTAGTTGCGACATAAGTTTACTCCTAAACAGCTCAATAAGAGTTTGAATTCAAATATTTCATTCAAACATATTCAGCTTGGATGGAATTAAATCAACTATTCAAATAAACTATTATTTAAACTATAGCAAGACTTAGATTACCATTTCAGTTTATTAAAATAGTATCTTTATAGGTTGGCTTATGACCATATTCAGTCAAGCAATGAACAATTCTTTCTGTAGCACCATCATCATCATCATTGTTGTCATTGTCGTCGTCTTCGTTATCATCGTCATCACCATCATCATCATCATTTATGTTTCTATTTCACTACTACTATAAGCTTCTTCACTGAATCTCCATGCTCCAAGAAGAGTAATTTCTTTTCGCTCTACTGTGATTTCACAAACCTATTAATTGAAAATTTAATAGTTAAAAGATAAGATTAATAGTCTGTTTAACATGGCTTGAAATATTACTGGAGACAATCCATTACTGATGAAGAAACGAAATGAAATGAAATGAAATATGAAATACGAAAATGAAGACGACCAAATACAGATATATTAACAGCAAGATGACAAATACACGCCAAACATGAACTGATGTGGTTTCAAATAAAGTAATTTATTCAGGAAAATATTGTCATCAACAGTGACAGAAACCTCCTGGTAATCAATAATGACTCATGGAAGAAGATGGATCAGAGGGGAGAAAGCCTACAATTTTTAGTTATATTGATCAAAAACATGGATAATTGAGTGATGTTTTGGAAAACTGAACAGGAATAAGAGAATAAACAGTTAACTCATCCACAAATATAAATAAGCATGAATACATGAATATATAAATACTTGCTTCATGAAAATATTTCTCTTAGTTCAAAAAGATATACAGTTTTGCACTTAAGAGAATTTATTTTTAGTCAAGTAAACAGAAATAAATTTTGCTATTTTAGATTGAACATGTTACAATCAGAAAATAGTATGGGCATAAATTTTATAAGCTGAGTAACTGCGAGTTATGTTAAATTTATTTTGGTTGTTGTTTCACTAAGACAAGCATTATTTCTACTTAACAAAAACGAAATCTAAAAAAAAAACAAAAAAAAAACTGAAATACACAGGGAAGGAATATTTGGCAGTAAATAGGGAAAAGTTTCAATATTTACTCATCCAAAGCAGTGAATTGGCAGACTTGTTAGCATTCTGAGTGAAATGCTTAACAGTGTTTCATCTGTCTTCGTGTTCTGAGTTCAAATTCTGCTGAGATCAGCTTTGCCTTTCATCCAGTGGTGGACTAGCAAGGTTGCCAGCTTGCCTGATGGCAAGTGGCTCCCTGTGTCATTAGAATCCATATATGGCAGCCTATCCCCTCAAATTTGAGAATTTTTTATTCACTCCTGGAAGAATGCATTAATTATTTCAGCCTGGCTGTGTTTGTAGACAGTTGAAAACAATATTTTTAACAGAAAAAAAAAAGAAAGAAAATTAATTGTAGTTGTGGGTGAACCCCCTTAATCTCCTGGCAACCAATATTTTTAGACCCAATCTGCCACTGGTTTCATCCTTCCAAAGTCAATAAAATAAGTACCAGTTGAGTACTGGGGTCGATGTAATCGACTAGCCCCCTCCCCTCAAAATTTTAGGCCTTTGCCTATAGTAGGAATGAAAATTTACTCATCCCTTTTCATCATTAGGAACTTAACTTTGTTTCTGTTAGACATAATTTATTGGTTTTTCATTTAAGTCAAGCTCATAAAAATCATTTGTTAGGAAGTGAAGGCAAATATTTTCAGAAATCTTCAAACTATACACTTTATCTCTTTGTAAAGATGCGATAAGGTGTGACTTTTCATCTCAGTAATGGCTAAATATATTGACTTTTGTCTGGAATATATTATGAAGAATTCTTACGCTGCCACATTTATCATTCTTTTAAACTAATACACTAGATTGTTATTTTGTAATGCCTAAAATCTCTCTCCAACTCTTTTGGCTTGTTCCTCTAAATTGAAGCCATTTTTCTATGACATTCAATCCATTTAAATTCTTTTAAAATTAATTTAAAATGTTTGAAAATTATTGTCTATAAAACATGAATATACATTTACACATTTATGTAAACTTTTTGAATATATACAAACATAAGGATTATGAATGGCTGTGTTGATAATGTTGATTGAAATACAATGCTGTATTTAATTAGCTCTTTTAGATTTTGAATCAAAATCTTTCAGAGGCAAATTTTGCATTTTGTCTCATCAGAGTTAATAAAGTAAGTGCCAATTATATATTGTGAGCTAATTCAAGTGATTTATAAACACATAAGTAAGCTTCAACAAATGTAAAAATTCCAGATACATATATATTAAAAGACAAAAGAAAGCCAAGAATACATTAGAAAATTTAACATTTTAGTTTCATAATAAAATATTTGTGATATAAATGAATAAGAAACATTTGACATTGGCTGTTAACACTTATTTCATTTGTTTCTTTTCTTTTTTTTTTTTTTTTTTTTTTTTTTTTTTGCCTAGCTACGTTTTTATACTCAGTTGGCTTTTAAATGTTTCATACTGTAACTTTGTTAACAATGACATTTATAGTATGATCTAAATTTTAACAGCTGCAACTTTTAGATCAAATTCGTGTGTCATGCTGGTGCTGATATGAAGTTTGTTTCACCACTACATAACACCAAGGGCAAGTGAGTGTTGTAAATAAAGTCTTGAGACAACCAATACCTTTTGAGTAAACTGTGAGAAACTCTGTGCATATACATATCTATTGTTTACAATTTCTTAGGGACACACATGCACATATTTGTATATAAGCATATGTGTGTGTGTGTGTGTGTGTCATAGAAATAGAAAAAACCTTGGTACAGTAGGGCATATTTGAAAAAGTGAAGGAAAATGACTGCTTGCTACTTTAGATAATTAGACTTTCATTAAAGTAGAAAATAATTATCAGAAAAGTCGTTCTTCAATTTTACAAATATATGTGTATGATGTGTGTATGTGTTTGAAAAGTGAAGAATGTACATGTGTATATGTATGTATGTATGTGTATATATATGTATGTATATATATATATATATATATATATATAGCTATAGATATAGACACACATATACATGCGTGTGCGTATGTATAAATAATAGATAGATAAATATAGATATAACCCAAATAAAAAGAGTTTAACACATCTTTAATGACTAGTTACAATCGTTTCTGTATCACTCAGCTTTTATAATCATGGCACACAAAAGATCAGCATGGAAAGTTGCATAATATTTGCAATTTTAAATACTTGCTTGGCACTTCATCAGACTTGCATTGAATGATACACTCTTACATTATACATTTGCATATTTTGGGAGGAAACAAGAAGTATAACTAAAGACAAAACTAAAATGTCTGCAATTTCATAATATTTTTTTTTTTTTTATTCATTTATACTTCTTGTTTCCTCCTAATATAAGCAAAATACAATGCTTCACAGACATATTGTAAGAACACACCTTTTGATGTTTTAATATATATATATTTATGTGTGTGTGTGTATTTGTATGTGTGTATACATACATTCACAGACATATGTATATTTCCTTTGTTAACTCTTTCACTTCTACACTTTTAGTAACCTCCATTAACTTAAGATGCTATACAGAAGTCATGGTAATTATGGATAAATAGGTACATTGGCAGTTAGTGTAGCAGAAAACTATGGAGATTAAACATTGTTTACATATTTATTTATATTGTCAACATCACAAGTATGCTGAGTTCTAAATCTATCTTTCAAGTTACCAACGACTTGACTTGAACCTCTAACAATATAATGTATTGCCTCAAGGTAGCGAGCTGGTAGGATTGTTAGCATGCCAGGTAAATTGCTTAGTAGCATCTCATTCATCTTCATTTTTTTGAGGTCGATAAGATAAGTATGGTGGTGGTGGTGGTGGTGGTGATGATGATGATGGGTGATGAGGAAGAGGAGGAGGAGAATGATGACGATAGATCTGTAAATGAGTGGAAAATTCTTATTCATATTACACAATAAGAAGAGTATGATGTAATATATGATAAAACTGATTGACTTTGCTTATTGAACTGAACAATATTTCAACAGTTCATCCCTCTTTGGGTTCAAATAATAATTTTAAAAAATGAAAAAAATACACAGAAAGGCAAGAATTCAAAATTTCAATGGGATTGCTCTGCAGTCCTTTCAAGACAGAAAAAAGCATCATCAAGTTCCCCTCATTTGTAATGGTTTAAAACAAGGAAAAAGGAAGAAAAAGAACACTTGGTCAAAGTGTTTTGTATAAACCTGAAAGCATTCTCCAATCATTTTGTTCATTCCTTCAAAATCTGATGCTAGTACCTCACATATATGAGGGGTTCCCAAAAAGTTCCTGGCTTTGGGTAAAAGAAAATACAGGAGGATCAGTTAATTATGATTTTATTCAGCATATTCTCCTCTCACGTTCACACACTCATTGCAGCAGTTCTGAAATTTATTTTAAGCCCTCTAAGAACTCAGAAGTTTGGGCCTCCAAACAGGTCTTTTGCAATACCCGTAAAAACCAGGAACTTTTCAGCAACCCCTCGTATATTTATCCTTAGTCTACAAAATACATGAGAATAAATATATTTGTGAATTACTAGCATTGTGAGTAGTTTTCTCAATTTTTGGTCTAGCCTCTGTAACTTCTCTTTCACCACCAACTGATACTACCTACATCATACCTCAATAATGCAATCACTCATGTATTGATTGCTTGAATCTTACTTTTTCTATTCAGTTTTTCACTGCAGCATCAGTTCTAAGTGTTTGGAGACACTCTTGCATTAAAGCTCTTTTTCATTTCTTTATTCATCATCATCATCGTCGTTGTTGTCGTCGTCATCGTCATTCTTATAGTTTGGTGGAGAGGGAGAGAGAGAGAGAGAGAGAAAGTGAAAGAGAGGAGGGACTGTGCATATGGACTTTGCAACCCCTCTAAAACTGGTTTAACCAATGCAGTTGATGATCTTTTTGAACAAATACAAGCTGACTAGAGGGAAGGGTTTCCTGAAAATCTTCCTTATGGGGAGAAAGTGAAGAATGTACATGGGGTTAAGTGGAACTCAGAATATAAAATATGTGAATATTGAAAGAGAAATTAATGAATCAGGTGGGCTTGAATATTTGAGATGGTGGAGGTGGAGTAAGATTAACAAACTCCAAAGAACAGAAGCCACCATAGCGGTGGAATAAAAGACAGTACAAAGGAAACAGTATCTCTGTAGAACAGTGTTTAGAGGAATCTTAGGAAAAACTATGGTCCATGGAACTTTCTGAATGACATGGCTAACAAAAAATTACTTCCAGTTTCTTTAGTAATATGGCCTGCCTGATGGTGAATCATTTCTCTTGTGGCCTCCACAGAAAAGGTTGCCTATACCTAATCTAGAATGTTATGAGCTTTTGGCAGAGTTTAGAGGTTTAGGCGTCTTTAAAAGAACCAAGTAACTCTGTGCTACAGCAGTGCTTGATATAAGGGGGTGCTGAAAAGATCCTGGCTTTAAGGGAGGCTCAACCTTCCAAGTTCTTTTCCAGAGCTCAGAAAAACTGAAGGACCTCTGCAATAAGTGTGTGAATCTGAGAGGGGAATATGTTAAATAAAATCATAATTAACTGATCCTCTTGTATTTTCTTTTACTCAAAGCCAGGAACTTTTCAGCACCCCCTCATAGACTACAAGCTACTGATTCTTTGGTCTGTAGACCTGGCCAGCAACATATCTGTTCAACCAACTGCATCTATCATAATTTGCAGTTCATGTCAAAAATTACTTGTGAATATTAATCAAAGTTTAGATCAACAGGAAAACATTTATCTTAGTAATGGTTGATGTACTGAAGTAATTCATTCCCAAACTACTATCAATAAACTGGTTGTGTGTGCAAGTCATCCAGATATGACATCTTGACATTTACAGAGAAAGTAATGGTGGGAGGTGTGATAAAATGGTGTAAAAGGTATACAGGCAGAGAGAAAGACTTGAGAAAGAAAGAAAGAAAGAAGGAAAGAAAGAAAGAATGAAAGAAGGAAAGAAACAGAGAAAGTAAAAGAGATGGCTATGATAAAATGTGTAGCGGAGTATGAGTATATATTTATGCTAAAGACAAAGAATGTGAAAATGAGAAAAATAGTGTAAGGCAATAAAAGATAAATGATGCAGCAGACCTAAGTTCATTTCCTATATAAATATATATATGTATATCTATAACAATACCTCTGTCTGTCTATTTATCTCTCTCTCTTTATCTATCTATCTATTATCTAGCTGTCTCTCTTTCTGTATATATAAGTATATATATGTATATGTATATATATATATATATATATATATATATATACACACATATATACACATACATATATATTTGAATGTGTGCGCATGTGTATATGTTATATATACATATTTGTATATGTATGCACACACACACATATACATATAAATACGCATGTACACACACACATACATACACATATACATACATGCATACATAGATACATACATACAAACATGCATACATATCTATGTGTTGCAAATGACTCAAGTATTTATGCTATTTCCGGTGAAAATCTCATTATACAAGAAGGAACCCTTATGGTAGTCAGGTTGTTGCAGACAATTTGCTGCCAACTAAAAGTGGATGAATATGAGAATTAAAAGCAAGGAAGCTCCTGTGATATTTCTTGAATTAAACTCAATAATGAATTTCAACAATTCTTTCTGTGTTTGCTAATATTATATTAGAAAGGGGAGTGTCAGTTAGCAGCATTAAAAATGTGTAATCTTGGCTGTATGGTTAAGAAGTTTGCTTCATAAAGCTTGAGGTTTTGGGTTCAATCTCATGGTCCAAGCTGTGTGTTGTGGTTCTTGAGCAAGACACTTTATTTCATGTTGCTCCAGTTCACTCAGTTGTAGAAATGAGTTGCAATGTCACTGGTGCCAAGCAATATTGATCTTTGCATTTCCCTTGGCTAACATCGGTGGCATGGAGAGGGTAGGCTGGTATGCATGGGCGACTGCTGCTCTTTCATAAACAGCCTTGACTGGGCTTGTACCTTGGAGGGTATATCTTTGTGTCATTCAAATCTTTGTGAGTTGAGGACCTTCTGTGATTCACTCTGGACCTCAACAGTGCTGTTAAAAAACTTTGAACTTTTTATTACTTACTCTTTTGCCATGAAGGTTTGGTTCAACAAAACTACCCCAGTACTTATGTTTTTTTAAGTCTGGTATTTATTCTATTAACCTCATTTGCCAAACTGCTAAGTTATGATGATATAAACTAACACAGTTTGTCAAACAGTAGTGGGTGACAAACAAAGACACACATACACATGCACATACATATGAGTTTCTTCCACACAGTCTCCATTTACTAAATTCTTTAAGAAAGTATTGGTAACCTTGGAGCTATAGAAGAAGACACTTGCCCAAATACTGTATAGTAGAACTGAATCTGAGACTACATGGTTGCAAAGTAAGCTTCTTAACCACACAGTCATACTTGCAACTATGATCACATCAACCTCAGTACTTAACTAGTACTTTATTTTATTGATTTCAAAAGGATGAAAGATGACCTTGGGGTTATTTGAACTCAGAAAAGCTGGAACAAATGCTGCTAAGCATTTTTTTTCTTTGTCTTTTCCACTGTACTAACCAGCCCACCACCTTGAAATTAATTAAAAATAGAATTAATTTTTATTAAAGAAAATTTCATGGCTCACCACTTTAAGTATGTTAATACTGACCTTACTATTTGCTTTTTGTGCAGATCACATCCCTAGGTATATTCTAATGTATAGCCTCCTAATGTTGAGTTTACGATCATAATATTATGGGTTTGATTCCTGTATCAAACACTGCATTGCATTCTTTAGTAAGGCATTTCATATCCCAGTGTTCTAGTCTACTTATTTGAAAATGTGTACAAATATAGTGCAGGGGCAACCCTACACCCAACCCCGTCCTACCTGTTGTCACAAGCTCAATGTCCAGTTGAGTCAAGAGTTAGAAGTGTCAAGAGGGTGTCTATGTTTGTTTGAAACTACATAGATCTCTGAGACAAGCAACAATGGCACGGTACATGTCACAAGGTCATTCTCTCTTATGAGTGATGACAATGGGCTTTATATAGTAAATATATTATTTAAGACACGCTTGCTTTTTAATGACAATCAAAATACTTACAATATATGGCCCTGTAATAACGATTTAATTTAATTTACTCTCCTGGATTACATTGATGTTGGCTAATTAATTGTTTCTGACCTAACTATTTAGAGAAAGAAATTAATTTTGATAATGTAATTGAAGAATAATTTAATTAAATGAGATTTTCTTACAAATTGTTTTTGTTCTCTTTTCTTTCTCTTTTATACCTTTGTTTCAGATTCCGTACACAGTCACATTTCTTTCAACCTTCATTGGTTACAGTCATGGATTTGGTACCAAATCTCATTTCCATATAGCCAATAATCAACTGAACTATCAGTAAATGTTACAATCGAAATTATTATAATTTCTCGAGGTTATGAAGCAAATAAAGCACAACCATGGACAATTCTTTTTTTTTTTTTTTTGCATTATTACAAAAATGTGATGACCTGCAAGATCTTTAGCAAAAATTCCAATATAATTTCCACATATGACTAATTCTTAATGAGAGATCAGAATAAAAGACAAAATGTAATTTCATAGCAATTGACAAAAATATTAAAACCTGATTTATTTGTTTTTAAAGATTTTTTTTTTTTTTTACAAATCATATTTTGTTTGTTTTTCTGCTATTTTTCCAAGTATTTACCCACCATTCCAGTGGCATCACTGTTTCTGTTTGATAACACTGTCTTTATACAATTTCAAGTGCTTCTCCTTGTTCTAGGTAGCCATTTTAAATTAATTGAATTTTTAATTGTATGCACAGTACTGCTTCATTTCTTCATTTTTAATTTTTCTAATGTTTTATTTAAAAAAATTTTTTTTTTCAAGCGCTCCGCATTGAGAAGAATGATAGTTATTCTTTTATCTCTTTGGTTGTAAAGCTTAAACATACAATTTTATTTTTATTTCATTTTATTTTTTAATAATAATGTTTCTGTGTATTTGTGATTCTGCTTCTCTCTCACGATCACTAATACAACATTACAATTCAATTGCAAACAGTTAGTGTTTTAAAAATAAAGATTTTCTTTTAATGTATTCTTCTCTCTCTCTCTCTCCTTTCTCTCTCTCCCTCTCTCTTTCTTGCTCTCTAGTTTCAAAGCATGGCAGACACGGATATTTCTTTGTCAATTCAACATTAAATGAACATAAAGGGAAATTTCTTCAACTCTCTCTGCTTTAGGGGAAATCAAATAGCAAAACCCAGCCTATAGCAATCTTTCCTTCCTGCATGCTATATTACTTCGTAGGGTTTCTTCTCTATGAATGTGTTTCGTTGATGTCATGTTGTTATAGAAAACAACTATAATAATATTTAGAAGTTGCTTTAAAGGCCTTGACTACAGCCTTTCTGAAGAATTACTCTAAATGGACACATTTTGTAAATTGGAATGACAAACTGATAAAAGTAGTTGTCAAATGTTTGCTTATTGATTTCTCACAAGGCTGGCTACAAATTGCAAGATGTGGTATGTAGCTGATTGGATCTGTCATAATACATTACTGGTACTTAGTTTGTCCTCTCTGGATGAAACTAATATATATTTGATCTAAACATGAATTTGGAGCTATAATAAAATATGAAGAGACCAAGGTTGATGGTTTATTGTTTCTGTTACTTTCTGTCCTCTTTCTCACCATCGTTGTCATTACTATCATAATCCTCATTGTCATCGTCGTTGTGGTCATCATCATCATCATCACCATCATCATCTCCAAGCACCACCAAACACCAATCCCCTCCTCCACTTCTTCTTCTGCTTCCTCCCCCTCTTCTTCCATCTCCTCCCCCACCTTCCACTTCCACCTCCTCTTTATCCTCCCTCATCGTCATCGTATGTCCCTTTTTCCACATGAAAATTACTAGATGGGCATCATATCAACTAATTTCAGTTAGTTTTTAACTTACCAGATCAAAAATTTATCACTGCAAACCTAAACTACTACTACTACTACTACTACTACTACTACTACTACAGCTGCTGCTACTGCTACTACTGCTACTACTACTACTACATTCCCTTGTAGTTGAATGGTTTCAAGTCACCTTAGAATCACATCTTTAGTGATGAGAAAAGAAAGGCTGTTAACCTGATAACTAATTTAAGTCAAGAAAGTCATGAGTTTAAACTAATTAAAATTAATTATAGAATACATAAATTCAATCTCTGCAAATATCATGGCAACTCCAGACATGTTTCAGACTTGTTAGATCTCATTAGCAAAACAGGGTTTTCTGTTATGGCATGATGATCTTAGAATGATGAAAAGAAAGATATAGATTTTATATGAATTAACACTGAGAGGTAGGATAATTTAAAAGAATAACTGGGTAAAATACTCCAGGATCCCTACTGCATGAAACATAGATAGAAAAGTGCCTACAAACATATTTGATATAGTTGACCAAGATATTTTTTATTAATTAAGCCTATCTTGAAAGAGTAAAAGATTAACCAATAAGTCTACAATAGAACTTTCCAGATTCCATGTCTCTGAACATCTTAAAAATGTTTTCTGATAAATCCACTTTTAATTCTCTTTTTATCTTCCTGAATGTACCAAAGGCATTCATTAATTTTAATGATATATAGTAGTTATTATTAATGTTGCACTAAGAATTAGATAAATTGCTGGACTGGAATTTTTGGCAGCTTAGCAAAGACTGGCAGACGAACAGCATTGACATAGCCATCTATGAAATCAAATATTGAGAATGTGTCACAAATTTGACATTGTACGATATACAGTGGAAGTGAAATAGTCAATGAGATTTGATACTGATCACACAAAATATAAGGGAAACAGATACTGGTTTGTGAATTCATATCTACTACAAGTGTAATTAAAAGTCTGATGTTCCTAACTTACTATGCTTTCATATTAATCTTTTAGCATTTAAATTTGCCATATCCAGCCTAAATAGTCTGCCTGCTTTATGTTCAACTTGGCCAAATTCAGCCTTTCACACTTGTCCTATAATGTCATTCTAAATATAAACAATGATATTATCAAAATCTCAAAGCTATGAGATAATGAATGATTAACTAAAAACAATGTGAATAAATAAGCATTATATTTGACAGAGTAATCTGAATGTTAAAAAGTCAGAACAGTGGAATGTATTCATTTTTATGATATAAAGAGTAATATAAAAGAGATACTAAAACTTTAAAAAATCAGAGGAATATTTTTAAAGATTTGTGTACAAATCTACCACCAAAAATCACATTCACTACACCCAGTTATAATCATTGTCATGAATCCTTTATGCAAGGAGTATGTTCTATTCTACAATAGCTCTGAGGCAATTAATGCCTTGCTAGAGGTGGGGGAGTACAATGCCAGGTTCTTAACTTCCCAGAATTTCAAGCTTCTGGAATTTTCACTTTGTTCATGTCTTTCTTGACTTACAGAGGTTCAAAAGGAACATTAAGGGAATCAGTCTTACCATGCTAGGAGAGATGGGCACAGAACCATGGGTGCTGCACTTTCCTCTAGATAAAAAAACTGAGAAAATGTGAAAAAGAAACAAAAAATAAAAATTGGAATATCTCTTTGAGGAAATTTTTGTGCAGTTAGGACTGATTTGGGACTAAATAACAACAGTAACTGACATAAGTCACATAACAAAGTTGCTTAATTTGGTAAACAAACCATAGAAATTGAAAGGCTGTAAAATAGAGATTGTATTTTAGACTCAGTTGTTTGTAGGTTATAACATCTTCAACTACAAGGAGTGAAATAATGCAGTTATTTTAGATTCTTCAATAAATACTAAGCAAAACTTTATGGCTTGAACAGAAGGTATCAGAATTTTAAAAATAAGAATTCACTTAGATACTTGATAAGCATCAAATGTATTAAGATTCACATAATACAGGCATTCATAGCAATAGAATGAGCCCACAAATGAATAGCTGTCCTTAGAACATTTATCAATACAATGGATATGGGTATTAGTATTAGTCTGACTATACAAAAAGTTACATGAAGGAAGATTTCTTTGCTAGGCAGGCATGTAAATGTAACATTTATATAGGGAGAAGAAACATTTCGTTTTAGTTTGTCATAATGGAAAAGTTACATTTTATCAGGAAAATTGATTTGTAAAGTAACCACAGCTTTCAAGAGCTGCTAAAACTGAGAATATACATACCTTTTTCACACAACTATTGAGAAAACACATCCCAAATGATTGGTTGGAGAAAATTAAGTTAGACAGTGAAAGCATAGAAGTATACTTGCATGCTGAAGCTGTACAATTGCTTGTGTCACGAGTCAGATTCAAAAAGCTGAAATCCTTCTACAATATGACAAATTCTGAATTTCAATTGCCGCTGCACACTAAGTAACTTATCAAAGTGTCCAGTAGTATCACGATATCAGTGAAATATAAAGGTAAAACTGTAAGAATTTAAAGTTTTATGCCATTAAGCCAAAATAGAAGACAGCACTCCTTTATGAGAGAAGCATGCCACACCAACTGAAATTTACCAGAAGAATTCTTGATACTAAAAGAATTTTAGAAATGCCTTGTTTGCAAATAAAAATGTCGTGGAAGCAAGAATCTAGTTTTTGAATGCAGAATACAGTACCAATTATTGTTCGTAAACATAAATATAACAGCTACAAGCCAAATGATACGGATAAGATAGAGGAAGAACCAGTAGTTGAAATACCAGAAATGGAAATATTCTATGACATTAATTCCAAATATATATGTAATGCCAAATTTGGTGTGAAAACAGAGTTCATTATATCAATCTTAGCACTTAACTGAGACTCATTTTATCAGCCTGAAAGAATTTTCATATAATTTCAACTGAGGATTTTAGGAGACATAACTAATAGTCACATGATTTTTACTATGACACTCTACCAATTCTACCAGTTCACTAACCTCGATATTCTTTAATATTAATGATAATGGCATTTATTTTGATTAGGGAATCCCTTTTAATTATTTCTGATATTGATTTTAAAATTTGACTCAAGACCAGTGATTTTGGAGGAAAGAATAAATCAAGCACAGCAATTCCAGTGTTCAATTGGTACTTACTTGATTGACACCCACAAAAAGTTGAAAGGCAATGTTGGCCTCAGCAAAATTTGAACTCAGAAAGTAAAGACGGAAAAAATGCCACAAAGCATTTTGCCCAGCGTGCAAACAATTCTGCTGGCTCCTCACCTTAATAATTTCTGGTATTGATAAAGCATTCACTTCAAGCTTGACCATATCATTTTATGCATTAGGGCTTCTAAAGTCAAACGCGTCCTTCTATTTCCATGACAGTAAAATGTAATTTGCTGGAGATGTAACTGCTGTTTCATACAAGTCAATATTGTTAAAAGCTAACTTCAAAAGATATATATACTTATTGATACTCTGATATTGATCAAGAGACAACCTAAACAGTTTCGAGGTTAAAAGCTTAATTCGGTTGATAATATATAGAATATAACGAATCAGCTGATTAAAAGGATCCCAGTATTTGACTGGTACATATTTCATCATCACTAAAAGATTCCGGTCAAAATCAATATAGGCTTATGTAGATTCAGATATATATGAAATAGTAAGAGTGGTTTTAAATCATAGCACAAGGCCAGCAATCTAGGGGGATCAAGTACGTTGATTACAACTACCCCAGTGTTCATATGGTACTTGTCTTATTGATCCTGAAGGATGAAAGGCATAGTTGACCTTGGCAGAATTTGAGCTCAGAATGTAAAGACAGGATGTAAAGAATCTGAACTCAGAATTTGAATGGTGTGCTAACAGTTCTGTTGTTTCACTGCATCATCATCATCCTCATCGTTTAATGATACAGTGAACCAGCAGAATTTTAAGCTTGAAGTGAATGCTTTATCAATACCAGAAATTCAAATTCAAAATGCCTACCAACATTTCATCTGTCTTTACATTCTGAGTTCAAATTCTGCCAAGGTCCACTATGTCTTTCATCCTTTCAGGATCAATGAGACAATAATAATAATAATAATAATAATAATAATAATAGTCTCAAATTTTGGTACAAGACCAGCAATTTCAGAGGAGGAGTTAGGTTAAGTACACTGACCTCAGTACTCAACTCGTACTTATTTTATTAACCCAGAAAGGAGGAAAGGCAAAGTCATCCTTGGCAGAATTTGAACTCAGGATGTAAAGATGGATAAAATACCACTAGGCCTTTAGTCTATCATGCTAATTACTCTGCCAGCTCCGTGCCAATGATAATAATCATTGTTCTAACATTTACTTACCCAAACTTGCATCATCAGGGAGACAAGAGAATGCTTGGAAAGAGTTTTTTACGGTTAGATGTCCTTCCTGAAACCAACCCCACTTGGAAACAAGAGGCATAACACACACACACACGTGTGTGTGTGTGTGTGTGTGTGTATTGAGAGAGAGAGGG
This sequence comes from Octopus bimaculoides, assembly GCF_001194135.2. Lineage (NCBI taxonomy): Eukaryota > Metazoa > Mollusca > Cephalopoda > Octopoda > Octopodidae > Octopus > Octopus bimaculoides. The sequence continues at coordinate 41,295,343 of NC_068994.1, read as the reverse complement.
TAGCTGAGAAAGAGAGAATGAATGTGAGAGAGTAAATGGAAGAGGCAGTAAATAAGACTAATCATAATATTGAGTTTTAGAATAGGCCCAAGGCGACAAGTTTGGAGGAAAGAGATATTCAATGATATTGACTCTAGCATGTGACTGATATTTTATTCTATCAAACCCAGGAGGATGAAAAACAATGTCGATCCTTGTGGGATTTGAACTCAGAAAATTAGGATATAAAGTAAATACCACAAGGCATTTTGTCTCACACTAATTCTTCCACAGACTGCAGAAAAATACTTGACTTTCAGTTTACATTTAGGTTCTCCCTGGGATATGTAATGTGTGTATGTATTATGATTGACAACATATTTGCTTGGTTTTGTTGAGATATTCATGGTAATCTGTGATAACGTACCATTGTTTATGTTTATGTAATTAAGGATAAAGCAAGATATGCTGATTATATCAAGTATTAAGAGACAACAGGGATTAATTTTCTTTTGACTCTTTTGATTTCTAGTTGTGATTTTGCCAGAGTTAACTTTGCATCTCATTCCTTTGCTGTGAAAATGAGCCAAATGTTTTAAATTATTTCTAAAGTGACACTTGTCACAACATGCAAGGGAAATAGCCTAGGAATCTTAAAACAGTTATTCCTTTTTCTTCCTTTTTTTTTTTCACTTTTTTTTTGTGTATAATCTTCAAAAAATCTCTTGTAGTTGATTAATAATTCATTGAAGTTGCTTCACAGAAAAATGGTTACCATTCAGTGATTGCTCTTTTAAAGAGAGAGAGAGAGAGAGAGAGAGAGAGAGAGAGAGAGAGAGGTAGGAGGTGGTGGCAGGCAGGCAGACAGACATACTGACAGACAGACAGACAGACAGACAAACAGACAGACAGACTGACAGACAGATAGAGATAAAGAAACAGAGACAGATATAGACAGGCAGAGAGAGAGAGAGAGAGAGAGAGAGAGAGAGAGAGAGAGAGAGAGAGAGAGAGAGAGAGAGAGAGAGAGAGAATCAGGGAGACACAGATTGATAGATAAATAGAGAGAGATAGTCAGGGAGAGATAAAGAGAGAGAAGCTCTGTTGCTTTGCTTTAGGTTCTACAATATCTTGTGAACAATTCTCATTTACCATTAAACTTATTTAATACAAGAATAACTGTTTAATATGATATGAAATGACATGGTAAACATTGTCACAGTTAACAAGAAAGCCCTCGAAGAATTTGGAATCAGTTGTAGCATTAAAGTATTTGATTGGATTAATTCTCTTCACTCTTGATTAAACAGTTAAGATTAAAAGTGCATCATTATCTCACTGGAAATAATCTCTTGGCAGTATCATTTCCTTGTTGGTGTGGAATGTTAGAAGCCACTACCTTTATCTTAAACTACCACAATCACATATATTGACACGCTTTTCAACGATGAAATTTAATTGGGTAGCAGTAAGAGGAGAAGGAAGAGAAGGAAGAGAGGAAATAGAAATCAGTTGCAGGAGTGGTGCTTGATGATTTATCACAAGTTAAGGGCACCACCTCTTCTACCTCATAATATTTCTGTAGAGATTTTACTCAGCTTCAGGCTGAAACTTTTGATATTTGCCAACTAGTTTATTATCTCGATGTTTAACCCAGCAACTATATCATCATCAAAGTTTCCTTCTATGTCTAATGTTTTTGTTTCAGTTCCTTCTTTCTACAGCATTGTTTAATGAATACAGCTCACAATTCAAATGTTTATTTCAGAACAACTTTTGTTTATTTCATTTGTCCATAGATATTATTTATTCAGTGAGGAAAATCTCTCAGAGAATAATATGCCTTAACACTCTATCTTTAGAGCATGTATTTTAGTAATAAACAAATCTATTTAAATTATGGAATTTCATTGTTTAAAAGAGAAGAAATTGAAGAGAGAAGAGAAAAGATGTAAATTTATAGAAAGTGGTTCAATTTCCGAGAGGAAAATACCAGAAATTGAAATATCCTCTAATATACATGTGATGTCATATTTGGTGGAAGAAAAGAGTTGACTACCTCATCCTCAGTGCTTGAATGGCACTTATTTTATCAGCTTGAAAGAATGAGAAGTAAAATCAATCTTGGTATGATTTGGGGCCCAGAACATTAATTCTTTAGCATTTAAAGCAGCCATATCCAGCCAAGACAGTCTACCTGTTTAATTTTCAAACTGTCAGAACCTAGCCTCTTACACCTACCTTACAATGTCATTCTAAAGATATACAATCATCTCACTGAAATCTCAAAACTACAAGATAATGCATGATTAATTCAAAACTATGTGAATTAATAAGTATTAAGTTTGATTGAGTAATCTGAATACTAAAGAGTTAAAGGATGTAATGAGTAGTCATATTATATTTACTTTGTGTTTCCATTTCATTGAGTTGTTTATATGCTATGTTCCACATGATCTGAAATTATAGAACATTGCAGAATGGTAGTGATCTCTGAGATTTGAAAATAGACATAATAGTTTCAAATTTTGGTACAAGGCCAGCAATGTTAGGGGAGGACCTCGGTCAATTTACATCATTTTTACATGTATAAGGAACCCTTTCTTGTCAAAATTTAGGTTATAAAATATGGGAGTTTCTTATATATGGATAATTCCTTATAATCCCTTACAAAACCTTTTTTTCCAAATTTTAAGCCCCAAAATTAGGGAACTCTTTATGCATGAGGGCTGTTTATGCACGTTAAAATATAGTACATCAACCCCAGTACTCAACTGGTTCTTATTTCATTGACCCAGAAAGGGATGAAAGGTAAAGTTGACTTCAGCAGAATTTGAACTCAGAATGTAATGTCACTAAGCATTTTGTCCAATTTTCATGTGACTTAATATGGTTTACGTATCCTGCTTTTAACAACAGAACATGGTCACATATAATACATATCCAATGTTCACTGTTGATTACAGTTCAAATTATTCCTTTATGACAGGCCCTTTTAAGCTCAGAGTGCTGAATCATCTTTTCCTCCTAGGCATTGCAACCAGTCCTAACAGCACCTCTCCACTTGTTCCAATCTAGAGCATCATTTTCCCTATCACATATATGTTATCTATATGCATATATATATATATATATTTGTATATATATATATATGTAAAGATATGAATATCTATGTGCTCATGCTGCTTCCTCATTCCGACATTGTGTGATAGATTCAAATGAGTGTTATTATGATACAAGCAGTGTCATTGGTTTCTAACCTTCCATGAGTACTTGTCTGATTATGAGGAAATATAATCTTGCCCAGAAGTGAGTGAGAATTGGTGACAAGAAGGGCATTCAGATGTAGAGCATGTGCTTTGATGAACTACATCTTACCTATGCTGCATGGAAAAATGGCATTAAAATAATGAAGATGGTGATGATGATGATGTTGAGGATGATGATGATACACACACACACACACACACACACACATATTTATATTTCAAGCCATCCATTCATCCAACCATCCATATATGTGTGTGCATGCATGTTTGTGTGTGTGTGTGTATGTGTCGGTGTCCATATACACAGACTCACATATCAATTATATATGATAAATAAAATATATTTCTGCAGAGATATCCTGATAACTGATAATCTGATAATTTCTTTCTATATGTGACTCTCCGAGATATTTGTTTTGACTAGGCACAGGGCGAAGAAAGATAAGGTTTTCTGATGCTAAGATTTTTCCGAGAACATTAAGACTATCATAATATTGGAATGGTTTCAACCGAGAATTGAAACCAGGTGGTGTTTACACTTTAAAAGCGTCCCCAGTTTGTATCATTATTTTTCACAAAACGATGCTGTTTCATGATTGAAGGAAGATAAGCACACACATACACACACACACGCACACACACACAAAGGCATACACATACATACAAGCATGCACACAAACTATACATAGACAGTGATGGAATTAGATATGGGAAGAGAAATATGAATAAAAAATATATTTGTAAATATATATCTCAATCTTCATCATTGGCATTATCAAACAGCCATCACTGTTACATATAGCACCTTTGCCAATACTAACCTATTTATACATATATATATATATATATA
>NC_068994.1:41289942-41290574 GCF_001194135.2 Octopus bimaculoides | reverse complement strand
TCCTTGGTGATGATGATGAGGAGGAGGCAAAGGAGGATGTTGTTGATGATGATGATAGAAAGATAGATAGATAGATAGATAGATAGACAGACAAATAGATGGATGGATATATAGATAGTCAGATAGACAGATAGACAAACAGACAGACAGACAGACAGATAGACAAATAGATAGACAAATAGATAGATAGACAGATAGCTAGATAGATAGATATATAGATAGATAGACAGACAGATAGATAGACAGACAGATTGATAGACAGACAGATTGATAGATAGACAGATTGATAGACAGACAGATTGATAGACAGACAGATTGATAGACAGACAGATAGATAGACAGACAGATAGATAGACAGACAGATAGATAGACAGACAGATAGATAGACAGACAGACAGACAGACAGATAGATAGATAGATAGATAGATAGATAGATAGATAGATAGATAGATAGACCCAGGGTTTAGATATTTTTACATCTGATACTTATTGTATTTGTTTCTGTTGCTGAATTCCCACTTATGGGGATGTAAGCAAATCAACACTGGTTGCCAAAGGATGGAGTGGGGGACAATCCAAAAAACACAGACACACTCACATATACACACATGCATACACACACACACACACAC
>NC_068994.1:41289490-41289932 GCF_001194135.2 Octopus bimaculoides | reverse complement strand
AGACTACTCTTGTGTATGGCATGTTGCTTTGCATACTTAAGGTACAGGCATGGCTCTGCGATTAAGAAGTTATAACCAATTACATGATTTTTTGTTAAGTCAAACTGCATGATTCCTTGGTGATGATGATGAGGAGGAGGCAAAGGAGGATGTTGTTGATGATGATGATAGAAAGATAGATAGATAGAAAGATAGATAGATAGATAGATAGACAGACAAATAGATGGATGGATATATAGATAGTCAGATAGACAGATAGACAAACAGACAGACAGACAGACAGATAGACAAATAGATAGACAAATAGATAGATAGACAGATAGCTAGATAGATAGATATATAGATAGATAGACAGACAGATAGATAGACAGACAGATTGATAGACAGACAGATTGATAGATAGACAGATTGATAGACAGACAGATTGATAGACAGACAGATT
>NC_068994.1:41285209-41289157 GCF_001194135.2 Octopus bimaculoides | reverse complement strand
ATGGGGATGTAAGCAAATCAACACTGGTTGCCAAAGGATGGAGTGGGGGACAATCCAAAAAACACAGACACACTCACATATACACACATGCATACACACACACACACACACATGGATGTATGACAAGCTTCCACACAGTTTCCATTTTCCAAATTGACCCATAGGGTATTAGTTAATGCTGGCTTTGTGCTATGCCTTGTTCAACTCTTGCTAGCCCTTACTCTCTCTCCCTCTCTCTTCCCTTCCCTACCTTTCTCATTAATTAATCCTGTATCACTCATTATTAACATCAATCACTCCCAGTTGCATACCATTGTCTTAGCCATCATGATGGCTTTCCATCACACTTACTCAAATTATTCCCTCCTCCTCTCTCACTCATTATTAACACCCAACACTCCTCTCTCTCATCACTTTCTCATTCTCATTATTCCCACAACTTTTAGCTATTTTCCCTCTGATGAGTCTCACTCTCTCTCTTCTCCCACCATAAGGCTAATGAGTTTTCTATTCAAACTATTTGGTAACAATTATCAGGGGGATGTCTCCCCCGTCCCATCTTTCTCTCTCCCACTGCCATTACTTTTACCTTAATCTTTTTTTTACTAGTGTTACTCTGGTTTACTTCTATTTCTTTTCTATCTTTCCTCTAACTCTGCTTTGTTGTCATCATTCACTTTCCCTTCACTATCCCAGTCAGTCGGAATGCTTCTATCCAATATCTTTACCAACTACCCTCATATAGCTGCATGTCACTTCTTCCTTCATTCTTCTATTACTCTCTCCCCTCCTCTCTCTCTCTCTCACTCTTTCTTTTTCTTATATTTCCTTCTTGCATTTATCACTCTAAATCTATTATTTTACTCTTCTACCATACCTCTGTCACTCCTCCTACTCAGCTCTGAAGGAAGAAAAGGAACAAATAAATGGAAATATTGTTGAAGATGAGAGAAACCCTTGTGTTGGTTTTGTGATAACATCTACACTTAGTACTGTCTGTAAAGTGGGTAGCAACAGAAAGGGCATCTAGTTGTAGAGGCAATATCAAAAATGGAATGTGGAAAAGAAATAAGATTTGACTCAAGCTATAATGACTTGTTCAACTCATGTTACCATGGGAAAGCAAAAGCAAAATGATTTTATACATATGATGCACATACATACAAACACTCAGACATATGTGCATATATGTATATATAAATATATATATTTATAGGTATATTTATGTAGATAGATGTACATAAATGTGTTTGTGTATACACACACATACTCCCATTGCACACACGTGCATACACACATATACAAACATACATACATATATATATCATACACAAACACACACATTGAGATATATATATATATATATATATATATATATACACACACATATATATATATATTTATGTATACATATCATACTTATATATGCATAGAATTCAAATCATATATATATTGACAGACAGATAAGTGTTATATATGCATATACATATCATTACATAAATATTATATATATGTTCCTATTTAAAAGACAGTGCTTTCGCGAGCACACTTTTATTACAAATATTTCCATTTGCCTTTTCAAAGCACCACCAAAAAGTACCAAACGTTTGAATGCTATCATCATATGTGTTGTGTTTGATTAGCTAAACAGAGATGGAAATATTCCAATGGAATTCAAGGAACCAAAAAAGTAGAAGCTATTCTCTGCAAGAGACACTGATGAAGATGATTGCGAAGATAGGTGATGATAAATGTAGGAAAAATGCAAAACTACAAACAAGTATACAAATTTAAAAAAAAAAAATAGAAGAACACAAAAGAAGAAAGTTGTATTATGACAACTTAAATGAAAGCAATTTTTTTTTTTTTTTCAATTTGTGTAGAGTGGTGCATCAAGGATAATTCTTTGGACCAAAGCAAAGAAAAGCAATTTGATTCCTTAGATAATATTTTAAAAGAACAGAGTAGAATGAAAAAAAAAAAGAAAGAAAGAAAGAAAGAATGAAGAAATAATAGATGAAAAAATAAATTAAAAGGAAAGATATGAATGAAATTTTCTGGCAATATTCTCTAGTGAATGAATCAAACAGAAAAAAAGTTTTGTTCCGAAAGATATATCAGAATGAATTTATTTTATGGGAGATAATAACAGCTAGTAGGAATAAAAGTATAAATAATATGACAAAAGAGATAAAATGAAGGAAAGACTTTAAAATAAAGGCAAAAGTGTATGTATGTATGTATGTATGTATGCATGCATGCATGTCTGCATGTATGCATATGTGTGTGAGAGAGAGTGTGTGGGGGTGCAGCAGAGAGATGGAAGATAAATAGATAGATATAAGACAGAAAAAAGTAAGAAAACAGTTAAAATATATGAGATTGATAATTAAGATGAATGAAAAAAAAGCCTGAATGAGTAATAGGAAGAGAGAGATGAAGAGAGAGAGAGAGAGATGAAGAGGTAGACAGAGGGGGATAGAGAGTTTGAGTAAGAAAGAATGGGAAGCAGAGAGTGGCAGTAAACAAGAAAAGTTGAAGGTTGAGAGATGCTTTAGTAATCAGAGAGAAGGAGAGAGAGAGAGAGAGAGAGAGAGAGAGAGAGAAAGAGGGGAAAGGAAATCGTGAAGAAAGAGAGAAAAAGAAAAACAAAGACTTGAAAGACTGACACAAACAGAGAGAAAGAGAGGGAAAGAGTATACAAAACAGAACAGAAGGTAAAGAGTGATATATAACAAGCATGAAAACAGAAAGAGGGAAAAGAGAGTGTGAAAGAGTGCGAGAGAGAAAGAGAGAGAGGGAAAGGGAAGGAGAGTAATTAATACAGGATAGGAGGCAATGTGTTAGTACCAAGCCAGAGGAATGACAGGTGAAAGAAATGTAGAGAGAGAGGAGATGATTCAAGCAAGTGGCAAGAGTAAGAGAAGAAAAAGAAAGAAAGCAGAGAAAATGAGAAAGAATTTCTTAAAAAAAGGAGTCGAGGGAAATCTTAGGATTGAGAAAGTAGGGAAGAATAAAATGAAAAGAAATTGACTGTGACAGTAAAGGGAAAGGAAGAGTAGAAGAGGGAGGAAAATAGAAGTTTGAAAGCTGAATGTAGAAGGAGTGGGAGCTGGAGGAAAGAAAATGAGTGAAAGGGTTGTTTTTGCTGTTTAACCCTAAGTTAGCTCTGACTAGGCAGCACTAGGGTTAAAAATATTCCATCTTTGATCACCGGCTTATTTAAATTGTGTATACAGATGATATTCCATGGATGGTTTTTTTGTCTTTTCAAGATGGAAGAGAGGGATATTTGAAAGTTGGCTGTTATTTCTAGCCAATCAAATGACCAGGTAGATAGTTCTCATAACTGGGTTGTGAATAAAGTAAAGAGAATGAATAAAAAAGTTTTTTTTTTAAAAATGGAGATGAAAGGAAAGAAGAAAAGAACAAAGGAAACACAAAGAGAGAGAGGGAGGGTATGTGTGTGTGTGTGAGAGAGAGAGAGAGAGAGAGAGAGAGAGAGAGAGAGAGGGGGAGGGAGTGAGAGGAGGGAATAGAAAAGAGATACTAAGAATTATGATTGAGTTTGTAAAAAGATGGGAAAAACAGGAGGAAAATAAAAGATAAAGATGAGAGGGGATGAGATAAAAGAGAGTATGAGAATCGAAATGAAAGGAAGATACAAAGGAATACAGGAAAAGAAAGAATATTACAGAAAAGTAGGCGGGGAATAAGAAGATGCATGAGTAGAAATACAAGGTTGTAGGGGGTAGTGGTGGGGAGAGAGAGAGAGAGAGAGGAATGTATGGTGGTGAGAGTTGATAGAAAAACTCAAAAGAGACAGTTGATGTGTGCAAATCATGTGTGAAACACTGCTATTTCTCCTTCAGTAGTGATCAAACTCATAGCTAGATTGATGTTTTAACTACACACACCTTTTTGACAGGCAGCTACAGAGCTTTGTTC
>NC_068994.1:41283705-41284266 GCF_001194135.2 Octopus bimaculoides | reverse complement strand
ATATATATATATATATATATATATATATATATATATATATATATACATATGTATATATACACATATATACACACATATATATGTATGCTCAGACACACACATGTATATATGGGCATGGCTGTGTGGTAAAAAGTTTGCTTCCAAACCACATGGTTCCTGGTTCGGTTCCACTGTGTGGCACTCTGGGCAAGTATCTTCTAAAATAGCCCTCGGCTGAGCAAAGCATTGTGCGAGGATTTTCTGGATAGAAATTGAAAGAAGCCCATTATATGTATATATAAGTAGTGGGGAGGAGAGACTGTGGTTTCTGTTTGACACTGACTATGACTTGATAAGCAGTGTAGGTTTGTTTGAGCCCTGTAACTTAGTGGTTTGGGAAAAAGAGACTGACAAAATAAACACCAAGATTTTGAAAAAATATCAGTTCTGTAGTCTTGAAGGTGGTGCCCCAGCTTGGCCACAGTCCATTGACTGAAACAAGTAGATGATAAAGGACAGACGTATCTCTCTCTCTCCCTTTCTCTCTGTATATATATATATATATATATATATATATATATA
>NC_068994.1:41280126-41283695 GCF_001194135.2 Octopus bimaculoides | reverse complement strand
TATATATATATATATATATATATATATACACACACACACACACATAATTTCAGGTTTAATCCCACTGAATGGGTATATCGTGTCTTTTTAATATAAGAATGGAAGTGTTAATCATGGCAGGTATTTCTTTCATATGTTTGTTCCATCAGAATTGACTGAGGGACAAATAGCAACAACAGGGTGAATCACTTTGTAGTCTCTCAGCCTGTATGTACTATGTTGAAGCTTTTGCTTCATAGATGAGGTCATAATAAGACAGAAATATGTCAACCATGTTTGTCAAAATAATTAGAATGATATGATTAATAGCTAATATTGTACTTTATTGTTTTCACCATATAACTTAGCTTTTTAAATCTCCCTTCTATCAAATATATTGACACCAACATAAATATGAAAATTGATCTTTCACTTTGGTAAAAATACTTTATTACCATCAATGCTAATGCTACTGCTGATGTAGTTATAGATGTAGCAGTTTTTGTTTTAGATGTATGTTATTCTTTTACAGGTTCCAGCAGTTGTTAGGTCTTGAAAGAATTAAGACATTGGAAATAAAAAACTTTGCAATATTTGTTCTAAGATTTTTGCACTCTAAGTTTAAATCCCACCTGTATCAGGTTTGCCTTTCATCCTTTCAGAGATGTTAAAATAAAGTGCCAATTAAGGGCAAGGCTAAATGTTATCAACAAACACCTCCCATCACAATTGCTTTCCCTGTACCTATATCAGAAACCAATAATTTGTAAATACACTCTTTTTTTTCTGTATGAAAGCAAAATTTCTCCTTAATTACAGCAGGCCTTGGTAGTTTACTAGTGCTTTTCTCTGGGATTTTGGTCACTACAATATTTTAATTACTGCAGGCCTTAGTACTTTTCCAGTGTCTTTCTTTAGGATTTGTGTCGCTAAATCTATCAAATGATAGTGTTAAATCTATGCACCTCTGCCACTGGATGTCCTGTCATATAAAGATAAAGTGTAAGCTTCAGCAATTTTTCTGGACAAAATCCATGAGAATTTTTTTTTTTTATTTCATAAAAAAAATAATAGATTTCTGTTGAAATGCCACCCCAAATTTTTTAGGCAGACAGCCAATTTGGCGTCACTTTCTCTCATAATGTCATCCAGTCAGTTCACTTTCCCTGCAATCATCTAAGGACACCAGCATGCTGTTCCCATTCTCATACATGAGTTTGCCATCAGAAGTGAATTATAGCATTTCACATAATGCCCTATTTTTAAAGAAGAGCTTTCTTCAAAAACATTAGGATTCAAGAAAAGAATTTGTTGCATGTCAAATAGATTGAATGTTATAGAGGAATAAGAAATCTATCATTTTTGGCTATTTCTTTTTAACAGTGGAGAGAAAAAGATTTATTCCCGTTGCCACAGCCCCTTACAAATTTCCTCAGATTTCAAAATTTACATTACAATTCTTTTTTTCCTCACAACACACGAACTTATTCAATTCTGAGATTTTCATTAGCTGACTTTTGTTGATACAGATCAGCACTAATTTCTTAGGGACTCAAGGTTTTTGTTCACTCCTAAACTTTCAAAATTTATTACTCGACAAATCACAGTGATTATATATATATATATATATATATATATATATATATATATGGAGATGATTGATGTTGAAGCATCTTTCATTCCTTTGCTAATTAATTAGGCACACTCAAAGTTAACCCAAATAAAACTTGCTTGTTGTAATAAATGCCCTTTCTGTTGAAAACTTGAAAAAAAAAAAAAAAAGACAGGATTTTCTTATGTTCTTTGACAACTGCAGCTTGAAAATGTAAGTGGGAAGAAAATTTTATATCATCTCTTTGGATGAAAACCAAGCGTTGCAATGATACGTGCCTGATGTCATTAATATTCAAGAAAAGAAATAAATGGATTGCATCAACAACACAACCAAACCATTAATAAATTATTATTATTATTACTATTATTATTATTGTTATTATTATTATTATTATTATTATTGGCAAATAAATGAAATCGTTATTATTTTTGTTATTGTTATTATTATTATTACTATTATTATTAGAATAACATCTGTAATGAATTCGTTCAGCAGACAGATCCAGCATTTTACTGGTAAAGTAACGAAAAAGTGATCTTTAATGGCACAAAAACTGTGAAAAAAAAAAAAAAAAAAATAATGTTAAAACAACAAAAACACACACATACAAAAGTCATAATAGGGAAGGAAGTATTAATATAAAACAAAAAACAATGCAGAAAACAAAAACCAAAAAAAAACAAGGAAGAATTTTTCTCAGTATGAAAGGATGGCAAATAAAAAGTAGATAAAACTTCATGGTTGGCAAAGTAGATTTTAAAAGCAAACTGACTGTTCAGGAGTTCTTGAGAGATGATTAGAAAAGGGGAAGAAAAGCTTTTCCCAATCGCAATGGCTATAAAATGAGATGCTTCAATCATTTATTACCTATATACATTTACATAAAAACATACACATACATAAACACACACGTACACACAAACATGCAGAGATATATGGAGTGAGATGGAATGATAGATTGATAGTTATAACTTTTATTTACATGGTATATGTGCATGTGTATACATATATATATGAATTCATACATATATACATTTTTATATCCATATCTATACTTATATATATATAAATAAATATATACATATATATCATCATCATCATCATCGTTTAACGTCCGCTTTCCATGCTAGCATGGGTTGGATATATATGAATATATACATATATATCTATATATATATGTATGTATGTATGTATGTATGTATGTATGTATGTATGTATGTATGTATATATATATATATATATATATGTATGTATTCATATACATAAGTTCATACATATTTTTCACTATGCTCAGTTATATATATATATATATACATACATATATATATATATATATATATATATATACATACAAACACACACACATATGCATACATATATATACATATACACACACATATACTATATTTGCACAGGTATATGATTTATACCTACATACACTATATATATAGTATGTTTTTATATTTATAGATATATATATATATATTCTAAGTGTGTGTGTGTGTGTGTGTGTGTGTATGTGTGCCCGTGTGTGCATATATATGTATATAAAATTTCAACTTTTTCCTTTTGCAAAAGAAGCACAGCTGAATTAATTTACATGAAAGTCTAAGCAATGACGTGTGTGATTTGTTGGCATTTGAATTACAACAATGGAGAATTGCTACTAAAGCAAAGTGTTTTCACTAACAAGAAGTCATGCCAACTGGAAAATTGGAAATATTTCTGTTTCCACTCAAAAATATCCAAATGGAAAAAGTAATAAATATGAATATATGGTTTAGATAAATTTAAAGAAAAGTAAAATTGCAATGAGGGCTATAATGGAAGTGAAAAATATAAATGCATTTATAAAAAAAGATAGACAGCATACATATACATAAACAGGTATATATGTTTGTGTATATATGTATATATGTATGTATATATATATATATATATATATATATATATATATATATATATATATATATAT
>NC_068994.1:41250271-41280116 GCF_001194135.2 Octopus bimaculoides | reverse complement strand
ACATATATATATTATATATATATATATACATATATATATACATATATATACATATATATATTATATATATATATATACATATATATTATATATATATACATATATATATTCATACACACACATGCACACATGCAGATATAAAACTGCATACGTGCATGTATGTGTATGTATTTTATATATTTTCTATATATATGTATATATAAATCAAGATAGAAAAGGCTTCTTAGATAAATTTTCTTGTTCTTTCTTATGCAAATGACATGATGAATGCCCCAGTTTGAAATAAGAATTTCACTTGGTCCATTTCATATCTCCTGAACAAAATAGAAGTTAGAACTTATTGAAGAGAAATAAGAAAGGCAGTTGCTGTATATTGCTGCCTTATAAAAAGCAGATGTAGATATGGATATTAAATACACACCCCCAACACACGTACATATATGCATATAGATGTATGCATGTACATGTATGTGTGTGTGTGTATGATATATATACACATATGCATATGTATATATATATATATATATATATATCTATCATATATGTGAATATATATATGCATATATATGCGTATTTATATGTATGTATATGTATATATATATATATATATATATATATATATACATATATGTGTGTATATACGTATGTATACATATACATATATACATATGTGAATAAATGAATAGTGGGTGTTTAAGTCATCTGCACCCATATGTTGCACACATGCACTACATATAGAGCATGCTTATGGTAATTATATGAAGACTGAGAGTGCTAAAAAAGTATTACCATTGTGATAGGTAATAGATCTCTAGTGGTCACATTCAGCTAGATGAATATCTGAAACCAATATGTTTATGCATTTGCTGTTGTTGACGATGTTTTGTTGTCTTTAGTGTTGTTGTTGTTGTGTGTACATGAATGTGTGTGAATGTTTATCAATGTGTATGCACAAGCATGCAATAGTATTCTTTTAATAAACAAGTTAAGATACAGTTTCTATTGAAAGAATTCTGCAAAAATTGAATATTAATTTAGTACTTATGCGTAGCAATAACAATAACAACAACAACAATAATAATAATAATGATAATAATAATCCTTCCTACCATAGGCACAAGGCCTGAAATTTGTAGGGAGGGGACTAGTTGATTACATCATCCACAATGTTTCGTTGGTACTTAATTTCTCGACCCTGAAAGGATGAAAGGCAAAGTAAGCCTCGGTGGAATTCGAACACAGAATATAAAGACAGAGGAAAATCCACAACCATCTTTCCCAGTGTGTGAATAATTCTGCCAGCTCAGTCCTTTAATATACTGATATGATGATGAAGAGGAGGAGGAGGAGGAGGATGAAGATGATAAACCAGATGTACACCCATCAGTGGCTATGGAGCTTAGGGCTAAAGGCAGAGAGCGAAGGCGTCATGTTAGGTGCTTAATATCAAAGTTTATTGACCTGTAACTACCAAGCTAATGTGATGAAAAATGGAGTGGATCTGTCCACGATGATGAGATTGAAACAGGGGACCACCTAATCTCTGAATGTAGAGTTTTAGCAGCAGCAGAGTATAAATCAAGACATGACACTATTGGTCAATATCTACATTGTCGGCATTATAAAATCAAAACTGTTGACAAGTGGTATAGGCACCACCCTTAGGTTGTAACAGAGGAAGAAAATGTAATAATTTGAGACTTTACAGTACATACAGGCCAAATCGTCAAACCTAATAAACTGGATATTTTTTTAAAAGTCCAATATAATAAAGCCTGTTCGTTGATCAACATGAATATTCCTTGTGATCATAATATCTCAGCAAAAGAATTTGACTAGCTCAGAAAATATAAAGACTTGCTCATTGAAATCAAAAAAATGTGACATCTCAAGGTGGTTACAATACCAATTTTCATTCTGAATATTTTTTCAAACAAAGATTATCATTGAATATTTTTAGGATATCTACCCAATACTGGAACATTTAATATGACCAGTTTTGAAAATAGATTTTTTAAATATTTATTTTACTGTCTAACTGCAAGCCAGTAATGGCAACATCTTATACAGAAACTGCCTCCAAAAGAAATTATACTAAATAAAGCAAAACAATTACAAAAGTAAAAAGTAAACAAAATATTGGCTTCAAATTTTGGCACAAGGCCAGCAATCTCAGGGAGGGTTTAAGTCAATTACATTGATCGGCCCCAGTACTCAACTAGTACTTATTTTATTGACCCCCACCAAAAGGACGAAAGGTAAAACCTATTTCAGTGTAAAAATTCTAGGGAGTGCACTTGCACTACCTGCACCCCTTCTTCCCAGGCCCATGCTTAGGATACTTTATAAACAGATTGTCATTTGGAAGGGTATCCAGCCATAGAAATTATTTCAGAACAAACATTGGGGGTTGATGCAGTTCTTTGGTCTGACAGATCCTGTTAAACCATTCGACCTATTCCAGCATGACATACGGACACTAAATGATTATGATGTTAATGATGATGATGATGAGGAGGAGGAGGATAATGATGATGCTGGTATTGGTGGTGTAGCTATGAGGATAATGATGATAGTAATGATGACGATGATGAAGAATAATGGCTGATTATATAAAACAGTTAACAGTTCATGCAATAACGATTTATCATATAGATACAACATAATGATTGACACTGAATCATTTACTCTGGAAAGGAAGTCGAAATGTAATGAATCAAACATAAAAATGATGATGTGGATAATGACGATGACGATGACGACGATGATGACAACGATAATGATGATGATGATGATTATGATTGATGATGACGATGATTGTAGAATAATAGTTTGCTTAAAGTTGTAGATGGGGATTTGATGGAGGACATTCTTAACTAAGCCTTTGCAATAATAGCAGAAGATAATAGTGCAAAGTAAATCACTGCAAAAAACATTAAAAAGAAGAATAAAGAAAAATCTAAAATCAGCGAAATCAAATAAAAAGAATGAGCTAAATAGCGGAAATTAAATATATTATTATTTATGTGATAATCTATTATATAAATAATGATTGCCTTCATTGGTCACAAGAGCCCAAGATGTTGGGAACAGTACAAAAATAAAAGTTCAATAGAAGACAACAATCAAAAAATAGTAATATAGACGAGTTATCTTTGGTTAAAGAGTGAGATCAACTATAACAATAAAGACACAGTAATGAATAAAGAGCAATAAATAGTAATAAAAAAAATGGAACAAAAAAGAACGAGAAATTAACCCCCTTAAATAGCAGTGGTGGTGAGACAGCTACATGAATTGGTTTGGGGCATCTCACATTCAACCCTGTATTTCACAGACACAATAAATCCAAATCCTTTCTCATAGCAATTACAACAAATTCACAGCTACATAGTTAGAGTAGTGCTCACTTAGCAATGTTGTGTTTGAGACGGTGAGCTGGCTGAAATGTTAGCACATTGGGCGAAATGCTTAACAGTATTTTATCTGTCTTTACCTTCTGAGTTCAAAATTCTGCTGAGGTCGACTTAGCCTTTCATCCTTTCGGGGTCGATTAAATAAGTACCGGTTATGCACTGGGGTCGATGTAATTGGCTTAATCCCTTTCTCTGTCCTTGTTTGTCCCCTCTATGTTTTGCCCCTGTGGGCAAAAAAGAAATAAATGTATTTGAGACATTTGGAGGGGCTGGGCTGCTAATTGCAAATTTCTTGTCATAGTTAGCAGCTCGCCTTATTGAGGCACCATGTAATGTCCATGAGGGTGCATGGCAATTCTAATGTCTTAGCCTCACCACCACCTGTGGTAACGTTACTAGCATGTTGGCTTGCCTTAGTAGGTTCCGTTAAGATCAAAGTATAATAGTACATATTCTGAAATATCATGTTGTATTCATAATTTATTAGTATGAAATCAAAATTCTGAAATAAATTTTACATTCAAATTATTTCAAAATATGTTATCAAATATTCCAAAGTCCCTGATTACATGGAAACATAATCAAATATTTCAAATTACATAATTAGTAACCGGTTTCACTTCTTACAGAAGATATTCATTATAATATATTCATGTATTGGCTTACTGCCAACACAATATGGAAATGAATGATAATTACTAATCAGGTGTTAATATGGGTGATGAAAAGTGCAGTAAATGCACTTCACATGCCAAAGCAGTTCAGTTTTAGCAATAGGAAGACCATCTGGCTGTAGAACAATGTGCCAGCGAGTCTTATCTGACTCATGAAATCATGGAAAATGTGATGCAAAAATGATGATGACGGTGTGAATGTGAGTATACAAGTGGGTATTTGTGCATGAGTACATCCCATACAGACCAATGACATTTAAAGTTATAAGAATCAATAAGAGAATATAAATGTATATGGACATATACATATATATATACATATACATACACACACGCAAATATGCATGTGTGCACACAGTCATTCATATACACATTCACATACATACACACATCTACACAGACTCACACACAAAGACATGAGATTTCCTGTAAGGTTTCTGCATACCAAATTCCACTCAAGAGGTATCAGATTACTGAGACAATAGCAGAAACCACTTCTCAAAAGTGCCTTTAATGTGGTGAAAAATACTTATATGCAGACTACGTTAACATTCATCTGGTTTTTCGTTTACTATATTCTTATGCTACCACAAAATCCCATTACAATGTAACAAACTTTTGATATGCTTTCTATATGACAAATCTCAAATGTGACTTAAGCTAAGATTATATTAACATGGTGCCATGATCTGACAAAACTATAACACTGATTGAATGCCTAAATAAGATAGTTATGAAAAACCCATTTTTATTCATTTTATCTAATGATGATCATTAAATTCGGTGAAAGACATCAAGAAAAACAATCTATATCTGTATGAGGATTGTAATTTCCTTTGTGCAATTTTGTATCACCTTACAGCATTTGTTTCCCATTCAATTTAAAAGTTATATTACACCTTTCTCCAATATTCTTTTTTATTTCTCTGTCATACATGATATGAACACAAAAGGAACAGCAATTTTTTAAGTAGTTTCAGGAAATAGAATAAATTTGATATGGTTTATTTAAAAGCTGTCAGGCACGTATTTTTCTGTTCTAAATCACTTCGTAAAATATAATGATAATGATGAAAGAAATGATAAAGATAATAAAAACAAAGTGGGATGAAGAGAAACAAGAAGATAATAATAATAATAATAATAATTATAAGAAGAAGAATGATAATAATAATGATGATGATGATGATGATGATGACAACCAGTTTATTTAATTAATTTTTCCTATGAAACAACTAACTCTGACCTTTCACACTATATTATATAGGTGTTGTTCACAGATACCTACCGTGCTATTGTTCTCTAATAATTTTTGAATTATTAGCATCACTTTGTAATTTACAAAATAATAATAATAATGTATTTTTTATTGTTATTATTAAAGGATGAAGTAACAAATAGCATTGAAAAGAATAAAGAAAAACTATTATCCTTAATGTTATAAATTCTTGGTAAAGTCTGTAACTTTTGCAGCTTTAATAAAAGTATATATATATATATATATATATATCATCATCATCTTCATCATCAAGATCATTTAACATCTCTTGTTCATGTCGGCATAGGTTCCATAGTTCAACCAGGGCTGGTAAGCTGAGTGGCTGCACCGGACTTCAGTCTGATTTGGCATGGTTTCTATGGCTGGATGCCCTTCCTAATGCCAACCATTTCAAAAGGGTTTTGGATGCTTTTACATGTTACCAGATGGGTGCCAGTTGTGTGATACCAGTATCTGCCATGATTACAATTTCACTTGGCTTGATATATATACATATTACAGGCACCTGTGCAAGAGTTGGGTCTGTGCTTATCACACCACTCCCCATCTTGACGATTGGGGTTAGGTTGCAGTTTAATGACTGAAGCAATTAGAAAATAAAAGGAAGCTTTAAATTTTAATATAGTTTAGAAGCTATCAAGTGCTTGAAAGCTGTAGAATCTATTTGATTTATGTTCTGTACTACATTGGTGAATCCATTAATATACTAATTTACCTTTATTATATTATGTTCCTTATCAACAAATAAGAGATTCCTTTGTTTTCCTGAAAAGCTGTGATCAAACATATCATCATCATCATCATCACCACCACCATACAACTACTTTCCGTGTTGGCATGACTAGGATGGTTTGACAAGATTCAATGGATTAGAGAACAATGTCTTCTACCCATATCTCATTTTTGGCATAGATTTTGTTGCTCTTCCTAACATCAACCATTTTACAGAATGCAATGTGTGTATTTTTCATGGCACCAACACTATAGAGATTACCTTTTAATCAGCAAGACTAAAGAGCCATATCAAGCCTTATGTTGTCACTGTTTAAATTGATTACCATAGAATGCATTGGTGTCTTTTTGTGGCACCGGCACTGTTGGGATTACCATTTAGTTTGCTGAGTGAAAACGAGCAACTTTAGATGAAAAGGAACAGATATATTATGAGAGGATGGTAATTGGAAAAAATAACAGAAGTAATTGTCTTAAGGTATTAGTAGAGGGAAAAGAGAAGGGGAAAGGAGGAAAGTGTAAGAGAGACAGTGGACGGGACTATGTGATATTGGTAATAGGGTGGGTGGAGCAGGTGGCAGGGATGGGTGAGGGAAAGAGTAATATAAGATGCTAAACTGGTGTTTGGGACATAACTGAAAAAAATGGGTCTTACATGGAATTGTAATAGGAGGTTTTAATTTAACTCTAGTTGCTTTAGAACAGCATGTATGATTACATATGAGTGAATCAAGATCAGACTCAAACAAATTGGTATCAAAATGGTTAAAGTCAATGTCACTCTTCAACTAAATATGTATTGCTGCAAAAAATATGAACAGCAAAATTCTTTTTCTCCTACTTTAAAATATATAGAAAATTCAAAATCTTTGAATATTTGTCATTCAAAGAATGTTAATAATTTTATAACGTTTTTTTAAACCATTTTTTTTTACCTTTTTTGGTTCCCAATAACTGCCTTCTTGTGTTATTGTCATGACTTGATAGCATTACTTAATGATAGAGAAAACATGTTCTTTGAAATTATTAGCACCAGTATCTTCCCTAAAGCTAAGCACGAGGATAGACACAACCACTTCTCTTTTATTCAAGCCAGATATAAAAATGGAAAACAAATAAATGATAAATATATATATATAAATATCATTTCTGCTTGGCAATTTTTTAATTCTAAGATTATGGATTGAGGCATAAATGGCAGTTTAGAAATTAATGAAGATAACGTTAATTGAATGTTAGCAACACAATGATGCTATCAGAAAAATATCTATTAAAGATAAAATAACCATGAATAAAATTTTTAATTTTAGCAGATATGGTATTATTGAAGAGAAGAATAAAAAGGAATGGTAAAGGGAGAGTTTCTTACCACAGTTCATATATTACTGTATTCTTGGCAGCTAACATTTGTCCATCATCATCAACACTCTCATCATCATCATCACCACCACTACCACCACAACCATCGTCATCATCATCATCATCATCACCACCACCACCATTGTATTTGTTCTGACGTCCACTTTTCCATGTTTGTATGTCAGATGGAATTTTTTGAGTTGGATTTGTATAGTTAGATGCTCTTCCTGTCACCAACCCTTACCTGTTTTCAAGTACGGCGGTATTTCTCCATGGCTAAAATTGTTTTCACAGAAAACTGGAAATGAAGGACACCACTTGCTTGATGGTGACATTCATTTAAAATCATCATGTGATGTGAGGACATGCACACATATATATACATACACACACACACACAATATATATATATATATATATATATATATTTATGTATGTATGTATAGTTAATTTGAGGAAGTTAGATCCGCATTAGGAATTATATAATCCAAAATATTCCACTGGTTAATCATCATCATCATCGTTTAACGTCCGCTTTCCATGCTAGCATGGGTTGGACGATTTGACTGAGGACTGGTGAAACCGGATGGCAACACCAGGCTCCAGTCTGATTTGGCAGAGTTTCTACAGCTGGATGCCCTTCCTAACGCCAACCACTCAGAGAGTGTAGTGGGTGCTTTTACGTGTCACCCACACGAAAACGGCCACGCTGGAAATGGTGTCTTTTATGTGCCACTATCATATAATATAAAAGTCACTGCTATATGTTAAGGATTATTGTAGTAATACATATTATTAATATTGAAGGAAAGAAAATGGAGAAAAAGTGGATGTATTAATAATTTATTTGTATGATATAAAAATATTGAAAAGTTTTTTTAAAAACATAACAGCATAAATAAAAAATTATAATTTGTAAAGCTCAAAAAATGGGGAAAAAGCCTACATATATGTTTCAGTAGTATCCCCTGGTTGAAAAGGAATTCTAAGCATTGATATATATATATTATATCATATGATCACATAACTGACCAGAGTTTCAGATGTTACACATCGCAGGTCACAATGCATTTTTGCATTGTTTTAACCTTCAAATGACGCCAACCTACTGGTTAGGTGAGCAGGCCAACATTCCTCAAATCCACTCATAAGGTTTTGGTGTACCTGAGGATATAGTAGAAGACACTTGCCCAAGGTGTCACACAGTAGGATTGAGCCCAAAACCATGTTGAGAAATAAGCTTCTTACCACACAGTCACACTTGCATCATTATCAAGCTGGTGTTTCAAACAAAAATTAAGATGAAATTTTAATGGAAAATTTTAATTTAGACCACTTTAAAATTGTGAATTTGCATCATGAAGTATGAGATTTCTTGGGCAGACTGGTATCAAGAAGGTTAGAAACAAGTTCAATGATCAATAAATATAACTGGATGAAAACAAAGAAGCTTAGTTTTAATGTAGGATTTGGCAGCAATGCTGTCATATGTCAGCACTAGATTTAAATATTTGATCTTAAGACCTTTTATAGTTTGAAAATGTTTACATACTGATTAGAAATATATTATTTTCTCTTTTATTTTTAGCATTGTAGTACCATAGAAGACTATGCCTGTTTTTTTTAGCCTATTAAAAACATTAATTTCCCCACCAATTAAATTCTTAAATTGCCATTAGACCTTATTAGATACAAATGTAAATTGTTTTACATCACCAAAATAAATAAATAAGACAATACAAGTGTGAGGTTTCAAGTGATTCTGCTGTCCAATACTCAAATTTATTTTTGTCCCTTCATATGTATAAATATATGTTTGTGACGAGGTGGTGAAGCATGATCTTTGAATGTTGGGCCTAATGAAGGTGATGACAAATGACCAAGACCATTGACAATATGCTGTGCTTGAGAAGACTCGTCACGCCAAATAAAATCATTTTCATAGCCATTGCCAGTGTCATGTGAATAGCACTTGTGAAATCATAATCGTGGCTATTGCCAGTGTCATGACCTTTGGTCTCTAAAGGAACATACACAATTCGATTTGGAATGGAAAATTTTATCTAGATCCTTCCCCTATGACAAAGGTAAATTTTTTTATCCGCTCTATAACAAAGAACAATTTCTCGTAGAATACTCTTGTAAACACATTTAAAGAATGCATTTATCATTGTAAACATTGGCGAAAAGTTACCTTTAGTTCCTACAAGTAATTTCTACCAATCTATCAAATTTGACCTTTCACTGTCTTCTTACATTTCATTTCTACTACATATATCTATTTCCATGCTTTTAAGCTTTATTCCCATTCATCAATCACTCTATATTTCTCCACTCTTAATTTTATGCTAATTTTTTTCTCCTCCTTCTCTTTCTTTAAATTACCTTTGACATTAAATCTATTAATGGTTTTTTAAAAAAAACTTGCCAGCTTTCTCCATCATATACATGGTAATCACATTCCATTAAAATGGCTTATTGATGTGTTTTGTTTCTCTTTTTTTCCCTGATGAGATGATTGCATTATTTTACATAATTTTTATTCCTTCCAGAATAATCTCAATGCTTTCTTTGAAACATATGTTGGAAGTATAAATGATTTGAATAACAGCTGTGTTTGACTCCATTTCTTAATTTATATATATATATATATATATATGAAAGTTACAGAAAGAGTTATAACTCAACTAATCAGTGAGAAAATTATTGAAGTTGAGATGCACTTAGGTTTTGTGCTAGTCAGAAGTATTACCGATGCTATCTTGCTAGTAATGCACCTGCAGAGATTTTTGAAAAGTAAACCATTGAACTTAGCATTTGTCAGTCTGGAAAAAGATTTTCAACAGCATCCCTTACTCTCTGATCATGTGGTCACTATGGTAGCTAGGAGTAGATGAAAGGCTGATGAGAACCATTCAAGTTACATGGATGAGTACTGGCAGCAATACAAGAGTTTGTGAATAAAGTAATGAATTTTGTGTGCACCGGCGAATTCAGCAGGACTTGCTTCTTAGTTACCACCTATTTATCATAATCCTCCAGGCCATAACATAGCAGTTTAAAACTGATCATCTGTAGGAACTCTTCTATGCTGATGACCTTGTTCTTATCCCTGAATCTGAAATAGAATTAGAAAAGAAATTCCAGGTGTAGAAATAAAACCTGGAATCAAGGTTAACTTAGGAAAGGCCAAGTTTCCAGTAAGCAAAAAACTGACAAGATGCCAACCCTTTCATGAAAATAATCCTGTTCAATGTATAGAAAAGATGACGGTAGAAATTCAATATGGAATAGCCAAAGCAAACTAAGGTTACATAAGAGGTGTAATGGAATTAAAAAAAGGATAAAAGGAAAGGTAGACCTTATTTGTGACAAATGCATAGGAAGCTCTAAAAGTTAAGAACAGATGAGGGAAATACTTCTTCTCATATGCTTAAGAGGATCCTTAGAGATAGCAGATAGCTTCTGTTACCTTGGCAACCAAATTAGCAGTGAAAGCAGATGTTCTGAAACTATAGTTGCTTGAATAAGAACTAGTTGCAGAAAGTTCTGAGAGATATTACCTCTGTTGGTAACAAGCCCTCTCTCATTAAGTGGAAGGCCAATTATATGAAGCTTGCATATGAACAGTAATGCTGGATGGTGATTAAACATAGGCTGTAAATTCAGAGGACAGGTGAGAACCAGAAAAGAAATGAAGCAAACATGCTTGTTGGTTGTGCAACATCAGTGTGCATACACAACAAGTACAAATTAGTTGAGAGACAATTTGTGAATAAAAGGCATCACATGTAGAATGCAAAAGAAAAGATTGTGTTGGCATGGTCATGTGAAATGTAGATATATAAAGAAGTACTGACCACTTAATGTAAATGGAATGTTTGGAAGAGGGAGCTCCGGGAGGATGTTAGATAAAGTAGTGGAGACCACTCTCAGAATATTGAACCTCATGAAAGAGATGACAATGAAGAGATGATTATCAAATCATTGTGCTTGATAAAAACCATCCATCTCAGCAAAAAATGAGCTCCTTAAAGCATATTGTTACACTCAATCAATCCCTGTTGAGTGTTCTCCATAACTCATCTTCCTAATGCAGGTTCCACCTTCACTCTTCTAGCAACAGCTCTGTTTACCCAAATGCTGTAACTATATGAGAGCTGAACTGCACATGTTTTATTTCCAATTTGTACTACCTTCCAAGTACCTTCTTCGCTGCCATCCATTCTGTACCCTCAATATCATCCCTTATCATAGTATTTTTACACTGATTACCTCTTTTCCCTGAACACCTCATAAATCCCAATACCAGCATCACCTCATCTCTGTCCCATTCATATCACCTTTTCCTTCAACCTCAAACTGATATGTTCACCTTGACCATGCTTTCAACCTTGTGCTAATATATATATATATATATATATATATATATATATGCATGTATGTATATATATGTATATATATATGTATATTATGTGTGTGTGTGTGTGTGTGTGTGTATACGTATGCATATGTATGTATATATGTATGTATGTGCATATATGTGTGGGTCGGTGTGTGGGAGTGTATATATATATATATATATATATATATATATATATATATATATATATATATATATATATATATATATCTCATCATCATCATCGTTTAACGTCCGCTTTCCATGCTAGCATGGGTTGGACGATTTGACTGAGGACTGGTGCAACCGGATGGCTACACCATATATATATATATATATATAACATCTCCCTTCCTTCCCTTTAATTTTCTCTGTCGTTTGTACTCTGTGTAAGTTGGACCTATTCATATGAATGTCTAAATATTTATACTTAAAAGTTCATCATCTGAAAGTCATCAATATCTGCTTTTTCTCATTTTGTATGTATGTATATATATACATATACATTTTTTGTATTCCATAACCAAACTAATATATTTAATGAATTTAATATATTTAATATATTTGATTACCTAATTTGTTTATCTGCATAAGTACCTTTATACTTGCACAACTTAATACGTCTTGTAGCCTTTCTTTACCTTGTGGAATGATCCCTGTAAAGACGATAGAGTTTAAGTTTGAATCTTTTGAGCACTTGTAAGTGTCTTCTATACAGAGAATATCTGGATCTCATCTGTGAACTATATATATATATATATATATATATATATATATATATATATATGTATGTATGTATGTATATGTGCACATATATATATACACACACATACATTAAATCTCAAATTAATTAGGACATCACAATATTTTTACATCAGATTATACAACCAGTTACTGGCTAAATAAGCCAAAACATAAAATCCCAATCAACTCAAATTTTACAATTATTTTCATTCTACTATTGGGCCCTGTCCATGCTCCAGCATGGATATGGCCCAATGAATATCACAACTAAAAGAATAATAGAGTAATAAGTTCTGTCTCTCATTCTAGGCTATACAGATTTACAATTCAGATAAATAAATGTTTGGAATGAAATCCATGAATTCCTAAGCTAGGTAGGTTAGGAAGCATTCTTTGGTGCATGTAAATTCATGTTGTTTAATGTCAATATTTATTGATGCAATTTCACTTATCTAATTAGTTTTCACATCACATAAACATTCAGAAGATACAATAATAATAATGATGATGATAATAATAATAATAATAATAATAATAATAAATAATTAAATGATGAAATTTCTTATAGGATTAAGAAACCACTCAGAATCAAATCAAACCTTTCAGATTTCCCTAATATAAATTAGCACTCAAAAGATTATTCCAATGTACTACAAAGAAATCATTTAAAAGTAATTTTTAATGAATGCTAAAATATTACATAAACAACAAATAAATTAAATTGTATAAAATATTATATATATATTTTATATCATTACATTTTCTTAAGCATTAATCTTTGCAGAAATCTTTCTTGTAATGTGATTTATTTCTTTAATGATATCTATTTTCAAAGAACTAAACTTTAATTCACACGTAAAAGCTGTTGAAACTGAAATTAAAATCTTTTTTCATATTCATTTGGAGTTTATTTACAATTAAATCTGATTTAGGTTTAATATTTGATCACTGAAAGCAAAACATTAAAAAGAAAATAAATAAATAAATATATTGATAAAAGTAAACCAGAAAGGAAAATAAAATTTAAGAATGAATGGTTCTGAAGAGAAAATGCAAATTAAAAACCATAACAAAAACAGTACTAATTATAATAATGGTTTCAAATATTGGCATGAGGCTTGACATTATAGGGAAAGGGGCACGTCGATTACATCAACCCTAGTGCTCAACTGATACTTGTTTTATTGACCCCAAAAGAATGCTAAGTAGAGTCGACTACAGCAGGATATGAACTCAGTATATAAAGCCAAAATTCTAACAATTCTACCAGCTTGCCAACTTAGTAGTAGTAGTAAAAGTAATGATGATGATGATAATGCCCTGATGCAGTACCAGGCTGTGGCTTTCATGGCTTCTGATCTTAACTGATTGGAAGTGTTATCATGTACATTGTTTTGTCTTGGTATAAAAGATGAGCTACAGCAAATATAATCTGCTCAATACCAAAGTCGACCCCAGGGGTTTTTTAACCCAGCACATGAAGACAGATGATATACCACTAAGCATTTTGCCTGGCATGCTAACAACCCTAGCAAATAATAATAATAATAATAATCCTTTCTACTAAATGTACAATGCCTGAAATAGGGGACTAGTTGATTACATCAACTCCAGTGTTTCACTGGTATTTAATTTATTGACCCTGAAAGGATGAAAGGCAAAGTCGACCTCAGAACGTAGTGGCAGGTGAAATACTGCTATGAATCTTAGTTGATATTGCTATACAAGGAGACTAGAATATTGTGAAGACAGAGAATGAGAAAGCTGGAAAGTACCAAGACTTAGTGTTAGAAGTGAAACACATCTATAACGCCCCCAAAGTGAATATGATGCCTCTCAGGGTGAGTGCACTTGGGACCATCTCAAAGAAAGCAATGTTCTGGCATGTAAAGCTGAATATACAAAACCTCATAGGGAATACACAGTGAGCAGTAATACTCAGAACTGCACATGTATTGAGGGAAGTCTTGTGTCTCAAAGCTACAGAAAAAAGGTAAGACATGACATAGATAACTCAGGAAAAGAAAGAATAATTATAATAATAATAATAACAACAATAATTATGTGTCAAAATATAAAGAAAATAGCTGGTGTAATTTTCACAGCATTAACAAGTGACTTAAGACATCTTGAATTTCTCATATATATACATATATATATTCTGATTGAATCTTCCATGTGTTAACATGCACCTACTTGTGACAATGTAAACTTTCATTTAATCAAGATATCCTTGGCCTGAAGAATAACCTGTGGTATACACTTCACTTGGATATTTACCAGTTCCAAGGTTTCGCCTGCAACAAAACATATTATCTACTCCATTCCTTAACTCTTGTATGTATATATGTTACACACACACACACACATTCTTCAGTTTGAAAATGGCTATTTCATGCTTGAAACTCATACCAGAGTCACTGACTGGAAACATTATTGTTACAATAAAAATTATCCCCAAAAACCATCTCTACTCATTTCTTCAAATATATATATATATATATATATGAAGGAAATGTTCTCTATGTGGCCTGTGTGTTTTCTGTACTCTGTTTATTATTTTGTCCACATCTTTTTGCAACGTCCTGTACCCAGATATGCATCTATATATACATGTAGATGTAGGTATGTACATACATGTACGTATATATGCATATACTCATATATTATTTGTATTATATATATACATATATATCCATATGAAATGGGATTCCACACAGTTTCTGCCTACCACTTTTATTTGTAAAGCATCGGTCTACTCAAGTCTGCAACAGCAATCACTTGCACCATGGCTGGGAAGTGAGCACAGTATCCACACACACCATGCCTGTGCAGGAGGTGAATAATAATACGAACATAAGATTGATTGTCAGATGAAAAACATGTATCATCCTTCTATTTTTTTCATTCCTCTATTCTAGTAATCTCACCATTCCCGAGGGAATACAACACTTCAGTGAAGCAAGACAAGTTATGAGGTCATAATGAGTTGAATTGACATATTGTCAAGTGTTGTTGGGTGAAATGGAGATTAAAAGAATTATTTTTCCAAGGAGATTCATTATCCTCCCAATCAGTTCTATTTGTAATCACTTTGATTTCCCTGTGTTATTGTATATATTGCAAAAGTGCAAATATAGGCAACTTCTAACGAAAATTAATGAAAGAATTAACCATGTAATATTCATGGATGACCTCAAACTTCACTTCAAAACTGAGTAAGAGTTGGATTCTTTGATGCAATCAGTTAAAATTTTCAGCAGAAATACCAGGATACAGCTTGGTATTGACAAATATACGGCGCTTGTAAGAAAGAGATAGATGGGAAAATGTTAAAGTATGATAGAATCATTTTACCAGATAGCAAAGTAATATGATCACTGGATCTGGTGCGGGGTGATATGGATGATTATCTGGACGGTGAGAACAAGAGGAAATGAATGATAAAGGATACAAGAACAAGCTAGAAAGATATTACAAGCAACACTAAATAGGAAGAATCAAGGGATCAAGGCAAAGACAATTCCAGCATTGATATATTCCTTTATTAGTGCAGGCATGGCCATGTAGTTAAGAAGCTTATTTCGTGGCCCTATGGTTTCAGCTTTAATCTCACTGCACAGCATCTTGGGCAAGTGTCTTCTCCTATAGCTTCTGACTACCTAATGCCTTGTGTGTGTGTGTGTATATACATATATATATGTACACACACACATAAATATATATATTTATATAATTCACAAAAAAAAATTTGCGAAGATATCATTGACTCTATTATTATTGAGTGTAACAATTTAAAACTGATAATAACAGATTCAATAATATAGGTGATTGCAGGTCCCCAAAAAAGCATTAAATAGCTTAAGGATTAAAATGAATCAAATGACATACTAAGTATGTCCTTTGATTAATTTTTATCCTTCAGTTATATGTGTGTGTGTGTGTGTATATATGTGTGTGTGAGATTTCGTCACATACCAGGAGGAAAAATTAGAAGTAGTTGATAGATTCCAATACCTAGGTGACCAAGTCAGTAGCGGGGGTGGATGCTCTGGGAGCTAGAATAAGAATAGGCTAGACAAAGTTCAGAGAGCTCCAACCTCTGCTGGTAAAAAAGAGTCTCTCACTCAGTGTGAAAGGTAGACTGTATGATGCCTGTGTGCAAACAGCCATGCTACACAGTTGGGAAACATGGCCTGTGGCTACTGAAGACATGCATAAGCTTGAAAGAAATGAAGCTAGTATGCTCCGTTGGATGTGTAATGTCAGTGTGCTTGCATTTTATATTTTATGATCAGATTTAAAATGGAATACACACAAGCGAAAAAATGTGCTTAATTAAACTAGGAAACCCACACCTAAATAATACTCACCCCGCCCTAATTACCCAACAAAACTAACCAATCTACCACAAGCAAACCTCTACCCAGCGAATTTACCAGCGCAAGAACAAAATTTTAAGTAAAAATTACCACTTTTGTTTTCAATACCATCACATATGTATCAATTATTTTCGCATCCTAACCGATGCATCTATCTATATTCTCATTCTGAAGAGATTTACTTAAACCAGTAAATTGAAACGATCGTAAATGCTATATATATATAGGTGCAAGCATGGCTGTGTGGTTAAGAAATTTCCTTCACATCCACATGGTCCTCCATTGTATGGAACCTTGGGCAAATATCTTCTACTATAGCCATGGCCCAACCAATGTTCTGTGAGTGAATTTGATAGACGGACACTAGAAGGAGCCTGTCATATATATATGTGTGTGTGTATATATGTATATACGTAGATATAAATATATATGCATGTATATATGTATTTGTGTGTATGTGTGTTTGTCTCCTACCATCGCTTGAGCACTGATGCTGGTGTGTTTATGTCTCATAATTTAGTGGTTTGGCAAACGAAACTGATAGAATAAGTACTAGTTTTACTAAGAAGTCTTGGGGTCAATTTCTTCGACTAATACCTTTTCAGGTGGTGCTCCAGCATGGCCACAATCAAATGACTGAAACAAGTAAAAGAATAAACGAATATATATATATATATATATATATATACACACACACACACTCACACATATATGTACACATTTATGTGTGCATATATATGCATGTGTGTGTGTGTGTGTGTGTGTAAGTATATACACACACACATATATATATATATATATATATGGAATTTAATAGAGACTGCTTTCCTTTCTTTAACATTCAATGATGTCAAAGAAAACACTCACCATTCTAACAGGAGTGCATTCATTATCATTTCATCTTATAAGTCCAGAAACATATTCATAAAATTCTTGATGATTTATGTCTTTTTATTTTACCTGTATTCTTTTCTTTGTTTTCTTCGATATAATAAAACATTTTATCTAAGCCAAAAAAATCTAAATGTATGCAAAACAAATGGAATTTTTAAAAAAGTATTTTTCATGTGTATAACAGAAAATTTAAATCATATTGAAAAAGCAAAGTGACTAAAAATTTTAAATAATACTTTTACATATTTTGGACTTTTTATTAAGATTCCTTATTTAATAAGTTATCACTGCAATAATGTAAAGAAAATGAATAGAAATTTGATAAATCTTTTTCTCCCACTCACTATATTTTCTAAATAAATTATTGTTTCCAGCTGAGAAAATTATATATTTTAGATATCACTTTCTTCTTTCTCTTTAAGCTATCTTTATAATATTCAATGAAAAAAATAAATAAAATTCAATGATATCAAAATAATTTTATAAACTAAAAACTACAATGGTTATACTGATAGTTGCTGCTGATGTCACAAAAGAGATCTTTTTTCTGCTGCTGCTGTTGCTATTTCTGTGGCTTGCTGTGTCTGCTGATGCTGCCAGTGTAGCTATTGCAAAATGGAAAGTACTTTGAATGTGAAAAATTAAAATTCCATTTCAAAAATTCTGTGGTAGAAAGCAGGTGTCATGATCACCACCATCATCATCACCACCACTACCACCACCAAGACTACAATCTTCATAATCCTCTTCATCTTCATCATTGTCATTGTTATTACCATCATTGTCGTCATCATTGCTGTCATCACCACCACCGCTACCACCATTCTCCATGATATCATTAACAAATATATCCATAATATATTTCTGCTTGTCATATGTGTTTGAATAATACACATTTAACTATGGAATCACATTGGAAACATAACTGAAATATTTAACTTAATGAAACAGAACATCCATAAGTTTAAGCATCAAACTCTGAACACTATTTATAAGGTGTGTAATTTGTCATTATTACTCGTGGTTTGAAAAAGATATCAAGAATCTCCTTTTCCTAGGGTCAAGAATTAGGTATGATCTTGGAGAAAATGCAAGTGCATGGCCTAGTGGTTAGAAGGATGCTCTCGTAATCACAAGATCGTAGTTTCAATTTCCTGCCCTGATGTTGCATTGTATCCTTGAGCAAAACACTTCATTTTCCATTGTTCCAGTTCACTCAACTGTAAATGAGTAGCCCTGTGATGGACTGGTGTCACGTCCAGGGGTAATATGGGGGTGGGGGTTACACTCACTTATATACCATGAGAACAAGGTAACTGGCCCTATCAGTCTAAGGACTGATCTTCTGATCTTTGAGGATCTTAAAATGTCTTTTGAAGCCACTGTTAGATTTGCAGACCTTCTAGCATACACATATCCATTTTTTTTTTATCTATCTATTTATATAAATATAGATACATATGTTTAAATAATGTGTATAGATATATGTGTGCATGCATATATATTTTTCTATTAAGTTTGCTCACAACAGCATTGGTGTCTAGTATAAGACACTTTTCAAGGTGTGGTGCAATGAGACTAAACCCAAGGCTAAATGCTAGGCAAGTGAACTTCTTAACCACACAATCCCAACAGCTTGAAGTAATATATTTCTAGCAATCCAAGAAACTAAGTAAAAGCTTCCTTATTAGATTGAATATTCTTCAGTTGATAAAGAGAGAAAAATTTGGTACAGAAGTGACCAAAATGCTATTGTGTTGAACTAGATACAGTATAGCATTTACTTATTGTTTTTAATGTTCCAAGTTCATATCCTACTCTAGTTGATTATATCTTTTATGACTCAGAGTTTGATTAAACCAAATAAATACCAGCTTTGTATTAGGGGAAATTAAATTGACTACACACCACCCACCCAATTAGTGGCCAAAGCGAAATTTAAAAATCTATAAGAACACAGAAACAGATGAAGAGAAAGAAAGGGGTGGAAGGAAGAGTGAAATTGTTTAAACATAAAATATTCTACAGAGGAGATTTGTTAATTAAAAGGCATCAAACGTTCAAAGCTAATTTACAGAAAAGAGTAATAATTAAAAATATATGTTGTTGTTGTGTTGGTGGTAGCGGTGTTGGTGCTGGCGTTGGCTGAGGTTGGTTGCGAAAGTAGTGGTAAGTAGTAAGTATGTTTTCTGATGGGGTTCAATATGATTAAACTTCTCAGATAGACCTAAAAGACATTCAATTATAGATTAAAATCTATAATAAGTGTGAATAATTAAGCAAATATTATATGAACAAATTTTCCCCACACCATCTTCATAGAAAGTATCAGCTCTTTTGTTGCTGTCTGCTTCTAGATCTAAATGAAACATTAAAAATATATATGTTGCTTTTTTTATATTCTTCAACTTTTATTTTTATTTAACAATATATTTATTTTTGGTTTGTGTATAAGTTTTTGGAATAAAACTAGATGAAATATTGAGGCGTAACTGCCTTAGCTATCAAAATTGTTTTCTATATTTTTTTTTTTTTTTAAATTTAATGCAGTATAATATATATATGTTAGTATTGTATACAGGAGGTGTAATATAAGATATAGTGAGATACAATGTAATATGAGAGTATAAGAATGGAAATGTTATAATAATATTGTACTTTATATGGGTGCAAGTTAAAACCACAAGGCAAAAACTTAGTCCAAAAATTCCAATATTTTCAATATTAACTGTTTGAAATGTTCCTATACCATTATCTTCATGCTTCATATGGGTGCAAGTTTATGCCAAAAGAACGAAATTCACAGAAAAAAAAAATACCAATATTTTCATATTAATTGCTTGATATGTTCCCATCGCAGATATTGGGCTCTAGAGTGTAACACTATTTGGAGATAGAAACAATGATGTTTGAGTGCAGTGTGTGTGTGTGTTTGTGTGTGTGTGCAAGCATGCTCAGGCACTTGCACAACTCCCTATCAATTTGGAGACTTGTGAGTTTCTTTGATGTAACATAGAACAAATAACTTTAATTATTAAATTCAAGGAATTTTATAAAGCTAGTAATGTTCTTTATACAAAAATCAATGTATGAATGAATATATTCCTGAGTGAGTTTGTATGTGTGTGTGTGTGAGTGTATGTGTGTGTGCATGTACATGCACGTGTGCATATGCATGCATCCATCCATCTGTTTAAACACACATACAAGCACTCATAAATGTATGTGTGTATATCAAATATATATTACATATGATACATACATTATATACTATATAGCATATATATTATATAGTATGTAATATATGATATATATATAGGGGTATATACACACACACACACATAAGCAAGTATACATAGGCATCGATATCTATTTATGTATCTGTTTATATTTATGCATGTGTGTGTGCATATATATGTGCAGGAGTAGCTGTGTGGTAAGAAGCTTGCTTACCAACCACATAGTTCCAGGTTCAGTTCCACTGCATGGCACCTTGGGCAAGTGTCTTCTACTATAGCCTTGAGCTAACCAAAGCCTTGTGAGTGGATTTGGTAGACAGAAACTGAAAGAGGCCCGTCGTATATATGTATGTGTATATATATGTGTGTGTGTGTGTTTGTCCCCCCCAACATCACTTGATAACCGATGCTGGTATGTTTACGTCCCTGTAACTTACAGGTTCAGCAAAAGAAACTGATAGAATAAGTACTAGGCTTACAAAGAATATGTCCTGGGGTCGATTTGCTCGACTAAAGGTGGTGCTCCAGCATGGCCACAGTCAAATGACTGAAACAAGTAAAAAGAGTAAAAAGAGAGAATATATATATATATATATATATATCATCATCATTGTTTAACGTCCACTTTCCATGCTAACATGAGTTGGACAATATACATGCACACACACAAACACACACACACAACCAAACACAATTATTAACATCTATGTTTCGTTTGCATTTGATAGATACTTTTTATTGTAGGAGAATACAATAAAATGAGTATGTTAATATTTGTCTCTGATCTATTGACGTCTTAGGTTTCAAAGTTATGTGTCAGATTCCTTTGCCTGTGGATATTTTATTCAACAATCATGGTGATCATAAATGGCCTATATTTCCAGCTGGTTCCAATGTCAGCAAGTCTATCTGTTATAACACATGGAGGCTGACTTCTAAAATTCTCCAAGAGGAATTCAAAGATATATAAAAGACTTAATTTTACTGGGAGTTTCCTCTTTTAAAATTGAAGCTAGTTAGGTTATAAAATATTGGTAGTGATTTCTTCAATCTTTATTATTTTAACATGGAAATGTTTTCCTCTTGATTTGCACATTTACAGATATGTGTTCTATAAGAAGATGAGAGTATATATTAGTAAATTTTTGATCAACTAACAGTATGACTTTTGTTTATGCACTGAGGTGGGTTGAATTTCAAAGAAGATTAATTTAGGATGAAGGGATTGATTTCTTTCAAAATGGGAAATGCTTTCTTTCAAACACTAATAAGAGGCAAGTGATCAAACACATTCAGTATTAGCTTTTTTGATCAGAACTACAAACAGACATACGTGGATTGCTATGCATACACACACATGCATGCACATGCACACACACTCACAAAACATACACACATACAGACATATATTCATAAGTGCATACACATGCATGCACACATACAAGCACATACTCAAGCACTCAAAACAGAAATATATGCATGCAGTCCAAAAGAAGTGACAGAGCCTCTGTATAGTGGTTCACCATGCTAGAATTAGCAACCAAATCTCCAACAAATTCTACTATCTTATCTTAAAAGCTGGAATAGACACACCATATAAAAGAAAGGGTAAGTCTATGGAAGACTTGTTTAGTTTAGATTGTATGTTAGGCTGTACAATCATACCTTTGAACTATTTAGAACCCTAACCCTTTAATATTCAGATTACCCTATCAAATGTAATACTTATTCATTCACATTTTTGTGAATTAATCATGCATCATCTTGTTGCTTTAAGATTTTAATGGTGAGGTTGCTTAGTTTTTAGAATGGACGTTGTAAGGTAGATATGAAAGGCCAGATCTGGCTGGTTTGAACAAAATACAGGTAGAACATTCGAGCTGGATATGACCAGCTTAAATTAAGACACGAGGAGAAAAATATATTGTGATTGTTTTGGAATTGTTTAGGCTTGTATCAGAACAGAAAAATATAAAAAAAACAACGTAGTATGGTCGCTAGTTAAAAGAAGAAAATTCAGAATATCAAAATAAAAAATAGGACAGCTATTTATTATCAAAGCACGCACAAGGAAAATCTGGCAGGAGCAACACATCACAAAAAAGAAAAATAATAGATTGTAGCTCCAAAAGTCATTTCAACATAAATTTTTCCTCAAACTTCAAAAGCTAACTAAAAAATTTATTCAAACTACAATCAATTGCATCACAGATTATCTAATTTGATCTGAGCCCAGCTGCATCAACGAGAGTAACAAAAACAATAAACATACGTAGTTGTGTGGTTAAAAAGCACACTTTGCAAGCATCTAATTTTGGGTATCTTGAATAAATCTAATTAACTATCGCTCTGGACAGACCAATATCCTGCAAGAACTGCATAGAATCCCCTCATATTCTTTCTTTTATTTATTTCATTCATTTCACTGTGGCCATGCTGGAGCACCACCTTTAGTTGAACAAATCAACCCCAGAACTTATTTCTTGTAAGCCCAGTGCTTATTCTATCGGTCTCTTTACCGAACCGCTAAGTTATGGGGATGTAAACACACCAGCATCAGCTGCCAAACGATGGTAGGGGACAAACACAGACACATACATATATATATATATATGACGGGCTTCCTTCAGTTTCCATCTACCAAATACACTCACAAGGCTTTGGTTGGCCTGAGGCTATAGTAGAAAACACCTGCCCAAGGTGCCATGCAGTGGGACTGAAACCGGAACCATGTGGTTGGTAAGCAGACTACTTACCACACAGCCATGCCCGGGCCTAAATAAAAAATATATATAATATATATGTGTGTGTGTGTGTGTGCAATAGAAATTGGTTTCAAAGAAAAAAAGACTACACATGGTATAAATAAGGGAAAAGTAAAAAGAAAGCAAAGGAAATGCACATTAGACATAAAAAAAATAAAGCCTTTTCTAAGAAAAGCCAAGATGTATACATACAATTAAATATTTGAGGTGGAATTATGAAGTATAAAAAACATTATTATGAATCATTATAGAGATTCAAAGTCATACTGGTATCATCAGAGCTGATCACTGACTTTGAAAGAACACCAATTTCCAAATGGTGTTGAGTCTAATAGTGCCCAAGTGAAAAGATTACATGCAAGGGAGGTAAGCAGTTCTGGAAGTGATGCAATTAAGGTATATATAAATACTGGAAGATGAATGGTGTATGGGATGTATGGAGATTAGTGGGAGTATTGGTAAGGTTAGTAGTGTCCTATATAGGACTATATAAAATCATAAGCAAATTTTATCCGAGTTCATTAGAACGGGGAAATGATTTTACTCCCAAAATCTTCAGGTCAAATCCCTAAGAAAATGTCTAAAATCATTCAGAGAATAAACATAAACATGAGAAATAAAAATATATATAAAGAGACAAAAATCTGTTAACTAATCCCTACATTAACGGTATTAATATAATTATTAAGAGTTACAATCTAAAAATATTATAGTATTATAGTAAACAAGGTTAAAACATTATGGAATAAGTAGATAATAGTAAAGAAAATGTGTTAGTGTACAAAGTTACTAAAAGACGGATGTCAATATTGTTTATAAAATCAAAATAAGAAAATATGACTTATCTGCCGGCTGGTGACTGTAGAGTTAAAACAAAATGGCTGTGCTATAGAATTTATACTAAAAGGTCACGTGATATGGCGTCTATTACCCAGAAGTACCTGCGTATTATAATTACTAAAATAATAACGAAAATATCGAAAAAGAAAATCTACCTAAAATAAAACGTTTCTTGGGATTAAAAATATTAAAATACTAAACTTGCAAATTAACGCAGAGTAATAACTATACCCATACGAAAATTCTATATTACGTAAATAATGCTATGAAAATTAATACTGAAAAGTCACGTGATAAACATGGCGTCCATTACCAGAGGTAAGTACGTGTTATAATTGCTAAAACAATAATGAAAATATCGAAAACGAAAATCTACCTAAAATAAAAAGTTTAATGAAGATTAATAATAATAAAATACTTAAAACTCTCAGATTAACGCAGAATAATAACTATACCAAATACAAAAGTTATATATTACTTAAATAATGTTATGAAGCATTGTAAAAGACTGCTCATATTATCGTTGAATACTTAAAGTAAAGGTAGTTATATGTTCCAATTTTGTATAATATTGTGATGATTAAAGTGTATTCAAAAGCTAATTTGATGTATTTTACGATACTGATCATAACCATATGTTGGTACCTAATACTAGGTTTAAATAAATTAGTTATCTAAACTAATTTTATAAGTAATTTAATTTATGATTGCATTTAATATTACGTTCATCGTGGGAGTTAAATAAATTTTTATTAGTTAATAATATCTCTTTAAATTCGTTAGTACATAATAAGCAAATTTTATTCCCTATTCTATATGATTTAGCCTTGCAAACTATTTCCCATTTTGACTATCTCCCGATTTTTGCCAGTAAGGTTGGAATAAATTTTTTATTCCCTAATATTATTACTATATATATATATATATATATATATATATATATAGTGTCCAGGGAGGTGAAAGACCACTTGGAGTGAGGACCCCTTATCTTTTCTTGAAGCGTGTTTCGAAGAAAAGATCATTCTAATATAAAACCAGATATGCAGGGAATGGCATTGAAAATTTTGGGGGTCTTTTGCTTGTGCTTGATATCGTGGCGCTCTCATTTTCCTAAGCTTGTGACCCACTTTGGCACTGGACATCTTGCCTTGATTTGTCTCTGGATCATGTCAGTAGGCTGGAGAGGGTGTCAGGTGCTGTGCAAGAGTTACTGGACCTAAAATTTTAGGCTGTACAACAGTATTTGCACATGCATGCACACATACACACACACACACGTTAGCTTCACACATATACACACGTTAATACACATATTCACACATATACACACGTCCATATGTACATGCACACACACACACACACACACACACACACATACGCACGCGCTCACAAGAATAAATTCGTTCAGACAGGTCACCATAATTATTTCCCTTTCGTTCAGCCTTCTTCCCGCTGAAGAGAACGGACAACAAAAACCAAGGCAGGAAGGTTCTCAAGTTATTTAGAATATTTAATTAGGATAAGGTGAATCTGAAGTCTTACAGCTGCTTCTGGGATATCCAAAATGATAGGCTAGCATGCCCATACAATGAGTGTTTCATCATCAGAGACAAGGTGAGTATATATGAAAGGTCTAGACTGGGAAATTCACAGTTTATAAGGAATAAAATATTTTATATATATATATATGTGTGTCTATACCCACACAAACACACACACACACACACACACATATATATATATATATACTACGAAGTTGCTATTTAAGCAATGTATTCATGGATGGTTAATGGTCAGACGTGGTATTGAAGAATGAGCAAAACTCCTGATATATGCAAACACACCCATTAACTATTCTTCTACCTTTGGATCATATTGTTTACAAAGACATTTCCAAATGCAAACTTGGTAGCTTTCGTTTAGAAAATCTTTAGAGATAACTTTAAAATGTAATATACATATATATATGCATATATATGTATATTCACACATGAATACATGTATTCACACACACACACACACACATATATATATGTACATACAAACATACCTATACTGAACTATTGAGAAATCTACTGTTACTCTATCCAAATTATAAGTTCAGGCTTATACCTGTAATTATTGGGGCACTGGGATATGCAAAACACTGCCTAAATACCAATCTTGAGAAATCAGGCTTCTCAAAGTCAGAAAAAAGAAAGCTAAATCTAAGACTACAGATCCAGTCCATCAGTGGAACTAAAAATCTGCAAAACTTCCCAGAAGTTTATCATTTAAGTATATATGAGCATGTCTAGACATGCAAGCATTTGCATGAAAATACATGCATAATACAAAACAAACAAATCAGCACATATACACACATACAAAAATACCCTGTTGATGTCGTTGATATTCCAATGAAGGAAACTTGGATCCAGATTAGAAACCAACTCTTTTTCTATTGACTAGAAATTTTGAAATAAAACTGAATAATAACATACATACATACATACATACATACATACATAGAAGTTTAATCCTGAAGACAAAGAAATAAGAACCCACAATGTGGTAGAAGCCATAGCCACTCATAATAAAAAAGAATACTGGTGGAATGTACCAGTGTAGACCTCAGTAAAATGCAAGCACAACAGACCTGATATAATGATTTGGGGTAGAGAAGAGAAACTGTGCACAGTTGTGGAAATTTGCTGCTCAATGGATGTTAACATAAAGATCAGTAAAAAAGAGAATACCTATGCTGAACTATTGAGGAATCTACAGCTACTCTATCCAGATTACAAGTTCAGGTTTATACCTGTAATTATTGGGGCACTGGGATATGTAACACACTGCCTAAATACCAATCTTGAGAAATTAGGCTTCTTGAAACCAGAAAGGAGAAAACTAATTTGAAGACTACAGATCCAAGCCATCACTGAACTGTAAAAATCTAAAACTTTCCAGAAGTTTATTCAAATATGTATAAGCATGTTTAGATATGTAACTATATGTATGAGAATACATACGTAAAATAAACAAATCGGCACATACATACATACATAACATATGACAGCTGTATCCTCCTTACACGAGAAAAGCCATTGCGAAGAAGACTTACTGAAATGATTCATGATTGTTGCCATGTGATGCCCTTATATGACTTTTAAGCTTTTACACA
Source organism: Octopus bimaculoides (assembly GCF_001194135.2). NCBI lineage: Eukaryota > Metazoa > Mollusca > Cephalopoda > Octopoda > Octopodidae > Octopus > Octopus bimaculoides. The sequence goes on along the minus strand of NC_068994.1, from coordinate 41,252,227 downwards.
TTTTATTACATACTAGACAATTGTGCTGGCTGGCAGGAGAAACAGGTGCCACCATATGCACTTTCTTAATATGTCTTAACATACACACATACAAACAAACAAACAAAAATACCCAGTTGATGTTGAAATTCCAACGAAGAAGCCTTGGATCTAGGTTTGAAACAAGTTCTTTCTCTATTGACAAGAAATCTTGAAATAAACTGAATAATGACATACATACATAGAATCATACATATACCATATAAACAGTACTAATGATCTAATACATTTATAAACAGGATGTCTCATTTCATTTTTGGGGTTTATTACTGTTCGCATTGCTTTGGTGGCTATACCACATTGGACTATTGCATGGGTGGCATGAAATACATCTGAGATGGCCTATGGTCTCTACAGTTTCACTTGGAGTATTAAAATAATAACATTGAAGAGGATTGATGCAACAAATGAATCAGTGAAGCTATGTCAGAGTACATTCCAAAGCAAAAAGATTAAATAAAGAAAAATCTACAGGCTGAGGAAAATGTTAAATAGTCCAGTGTTTAATAGAATATGTATTTATGTTTTATACAGTCAATATTTCAAATATGTTCCTCCATAATATAACATTTACTTTACTTAAGAAATATGAAAATCGCTGAAGCCTTGTTTCCAAGAACAATAAAATACCCATGATTTTAACTTCAGTTTTCGTGTTTCCATTATATTGCTATTAGAGACATGATGTTCCATGAAATGGGATAATTGCAACATTCAATGATTATAGGAGTGAGATTCTAATTGAGGAGTCAAGATTCTTCAAAGACAATGCAGCATGGTTTTCTTATACTCTTTTTTCCCTTTTCCCCCCACTTTTTTAATATTTTGTGCATGGAATGAGAAGTATACAGACAATCGTGATATTACATGATCATACAATAGATTTTAGATTTAATTGCAGATGATGCTGAAGAATATTTACAACTGAATATATTATTTTAGATTTTTACATTGTGGCTTGGTTTTGCTTTTATTTTCTTTTGCTATTTCGTTATTTTTTTCTTTATGGATGAAATATGTCGCCTGTGCATTGTTTTAATAATTCCTTCATTTTTCAATGAATTTCTATAGCCACGTACATATATATATATATATATATACGCACACACATACACACACATTGTTGCAGCATATATTTATAGCACACAGATTTGTGTGTTTGTGTTGTGTTGTGTGTGTGTGTGTGTGTGTGCATGTATATTTTTGTGCTGTTGTATAGTATTCACAAAATGTGTCTACATAAATAAGCAAATATTTGTTTATATTATATATATATGTATATTGCAAGTATACATATATATATATACATGTACAAATATATTTGTACACACACACATATACATACATATACACTTTACTTTAAAATGTAAAGAAATGAGTAAATATATGCAAGCTTATGTATGTCAGCATATGGATGTAAATATACATGTGTGTGTGTGTATATATATATATATATATATATATATATATACATATACATACATAAATACATACATATATATATATATATATAACCCATGCTAGCATGGAAAGCGGACGTTAAACGATGATGATGATGATGATATATATATATATATATATGTATATAATTATACATATTGAAAAGGTGAGTAGAAATGGCTTTTTTGGATAATTTTTATTTTAATAATAATATATACAGTGAGTGACTCTGGTATCAGTTTCACTAGAGTCACTCACTGTACACATTATCATTCAAATAAAAATTATCCCCAAAAAGCCGTCTCTACACATTTTTTCAAATATATAATACTGTACCAAGACCTTCCTTTTACTATTCTACTATATGTGTGTGTATGATTCTACTATGTGTGTGTGTGTGTGTAAGTATGTATATATATGTATATATACAAATGTGTGTGTATGTATATATATGTATATATGCATATGTATATGTAT
>NC_068994.1:41236976-41250261 GCF_001194135.2 Octopus bimaculoides | reverse complement strand
TATATATATATATATATATATATATATATACAGAGAGAGAGAGAGGAGATACATGGATATGTATATATGGCTGTATATCACGATGGGAAACGGAGAAGAAAATTTGAAAGCAAGAAAGAAAGAACGTGTCACCTGGAAAGAGAGAGTGAGAATTAGAGCAAGTATTTCTTTTTATACACTTGAAAACTTATTTATTAATTTCGTTTTATTTGTTTTAATATCTAGAATGCTCAAAAATTTTTTGAAATAATAAATGTATGGAATTTATATTCAATGAAATACATATCCTTGAGATATATCAGATACAAAAATTTAATTTCTCTATTATTATAAAAGAAATGTAAGAATGTGCAAATTCTTTTTTTTTCTTTTTGATCTTGTAATTTTCAGTTGAGTTCTTTTTATTGTGGTTGTTAACTTCTTCATTAGCATAACTGTTGTTATGGTAATTATGATAAATTATGTTAATAATATTAGTAGAATTGACAGTGATAATATTAACATGTCATATAATAATATGAATTGTTTATAACAGACACAAGGCTTAAAGTTAAGGAGAATAGTTTTATCCCCCAAATGGATGTATGACAAAAATTCACTTTGGTGAAAGGGAACACTACAGCTAAAGAGTACAAAACGAACATCACAAGGTATTCTAGTCAAACACACTTATGATTGCATCAACTCACAACTCATGAATAATAATAATAATAATAATAATAATAATAATAATAATAATAATAATAATGATAATAGTTGAGAGATATGAAAGGTTAGCTTGGGAAGTTAAGCAGTTGTGGTTGATGTAAAAGGTAGCAGTAGTACCAATAATTGTCAGAGCCCTGGGAACAGTGAGCAAAGATCTCGAGAAGTACTTGGAACAAATAGGGGCTGCAATAAGGGTGGAGCACTTTCAGAAAACAGCACTGCTTGGAACTGCTCGAATACTCCGGAAGGTGCTCGAAAAATAAGAGGTGTTACCTTAGTTCACTGGTAGTGAACAGCTGACACCATAGTACATCTCCAGCATTAGAAGCTGTGCAAAGGCAACAACAACAACAACAATAATAATAATAATGATAATGATAATAATAATAATAATAATAATAATAATAATAATAATAATAATAATAATAGCTTCAAACTTTGGCACATGGCCAGCAAGTTTGTAGGAGGGGATATGTTGATTGCATCAACCGAGTCCTCAACTGGCACTTATCTTATCAACTCTGAAAGGATGAGAGGTAAAGTTATTCTCAGAGGAATTTGAACTCAGAATGTAAAGATGGAAGAAATGCTGTGAAACATTTTTTCTGGAATGCCAACAAGTCCACCAGCTCACCTTCTGTAATAATAATAATGATGATGATTTTGGTTATTGTCATTATTATTATAATTATTATTGAAGGCGTTACACAGTATCCAATATTGTGATGTTATTGATTGAGAATATTGTGTTAACCAGGAGTTTGTACAAGGACCTCAGACTTCAGACAGAAAATATGGTATGTAATGTGCATACAGTTCTAAATAAAGCCAATTTTTGGAATACACTTAGATTGTTGGGTATTTCTAAAGTTTCCAGATGTTTCTGCAGGTTGGGTGGTATTGAACCCAATGCTTTGATGACAACAGGGATAACCTTCATGTTTGACTCTCATAGCTGCCACATCTTGGCAATCTCAATTCTCAGCTTTCCATATTTATCAATCTTTTCTCTTTCCTTCATGACAATACGTTTATCTCCTGGCACTTCCACATTGATTATTAGGCACTCATGTTTGTGCCTCATGAAGGTTATTATATCCGACCTTCGTGCTCTAAGACCTTGTTTGTCTGGAAGAAAGAGGATCTTTGCTTTCTCCTTTTCATTCATTACCTTTTCCGGTGTATGTTATTACCAAGCATCCACTACCTCGTATCCATACTTCCAGCATAGTAGCCAGTGAAAGTTTTGCACTACTTTGTCATGTCTGCACTTGTATTCTTTCTGCACAAGACTTTCACAAACACTAACAATGCGAGTCATGCTTTCAACACTCTTCCCACACATACCTGATCCTGGGCAGCAATGATAAGGATTTCAGTCTTCCTTTTAAAGTCACCCTTGCTGGTTTGAACATAAAACATGTTTAACTGGTTGAAATGCTAAAGAGTTAAGTGTGAGCTTCTGATAGCAGGAGAACGGCAGACTGAAATATAGATAAACAGGGAGAAAGCAACAGAAAGGTATTGATTTCCAAAGAAAGATTATGAATCCTCAGAATTTGGTATGGAAGTCTATGATCACTGATACCTGCAGGCATGACATGTGAAGAGAGAGACAGACAGACAGACAGAACTCAAGAGAATGTAGTGCTTTGTTAATATTTACATAAGGTGGCAAGCTAGCAGAATCGTTAGCACAGCAGGTAAAATGCTTAGCAACATTTCATCCATCTTTACGTTCTGAGTTCAAATCCTGCTGAGGTTAACTTTGCTTTTCATCCTTTCAGGATTGATAAAATAAGTACCAGTCGAGTGCTGGGATTGATGCAATTGACTTAACTTTGCCTTCAAAATTGTTGGCTTTGTGCCAAAATTTGAAACCAACATTTAGCCCATACCCCAAAATTGCTGGCCTTGTGCCAGAATTTGAAACTAATATTTACACAAGGTTATAAATTAACAAAATTGGTAGCACAATATGCAAATCCTTTGCAATTTATGGTCAAGACCTTTTATGTTCTGAATTTAAATCCCAAAACTTCAACTTTGCATTACACCTTTAAAGGATTAATAAAATCAATAAAGTATTGGATCAATATAACCACCTATACACCTACCTTCAAATCAATGGCCTTATGTCTATGTTGTCAATATTTAAGGCTTTGTTTGATCTCTGAACATGATCAGATGTCCTATCCTTGGATAAGAATTAGGAATCTTTATTTCTAAACAAAATGGTAGTAATGTTTCTAGCCATCAAGACACTTATACTTTTAATTGCAAATATGTGTAGTTAGATAATTATTAATAAATTAATAATATTGTTTTCAAATTGTAGCTCAAGACTAGCATATTCACTGAGGGGTTGACTCAAATACATTGACCCCAGTGGTACTTATTTTATCAACCCCCAAATGTAGGAGTGGCAAAGTCAACCCCAGTGGCATTTGAACTCAGAATATGAAGATGGATGGAAAGTCACTGAGCATATTGCCTGGTGTGCTAATCAGAAATTAATAATATTGATTTATTTATTACATAAGCACCAAGACACAGATATGAAGGATGAGTACAGCCACTTAATTCATTCAGAGTATTCACATTGCATTTTATTTTAACAATGATGATGACAAGCAAATTCAACTTTGGTTACATTTAAACTCATAAAATTAATTCTGCAGGCAACATGGAATACATTCTCCAAGTTTCACAACACTGCAGGAATATATTTTAAACATAAGAAAATTTGTTTCTTTATACCAAATAATTTTCATCTTACTGTTGTATTTGTGGATTAATGAAGAATTGCTTGGGGAATTTCTAAACTACATGCAAAAATAATATATTGTCTGGAGAATTTTGATTAGATACAGCCAGATGGATAAAACCCCAGCAGTAAAGATCGGACAGCTTATAATATAGCAGAAATATAGAAATGTGCAAAGATAATAAATGAAAAGCCTACAAAAAAATATTCAGTTAACTTGAAGACCAGCAGTTAGTGAGAAACTCTAATTGATGTCTTGGAGACATACTAAACTCAACTTTATATATGCACGTACACACACACACACACACACACACAGACACACACATGTATATATACCTATGCATATATGCACATATATATATGTGTATATATATATATATATATATATATATATATATATATATATATATATATATATATATATATATATATACATATCTATATATATATACACACACACATGTATTTACATTTATATATGTAGATACACAAACATACATATACGTACATGTACATACATATGTATATACACACACACGCACAGATGGAGATAGTGATGCAGATAAACATGATTATGCTTCATATATATATATAAATATACACATGGACACACATAGATTTACATAAAGAGATACATACATAACTAACTACCTGCATCACTATCTCTGTATCAGCTCACCTGGATTTCTCTTACTATTTATCCTTTAGACTTAATTATCAATAAAGATTCTGGAGTGTAAGTTCAAATCATTTGAGCATTATTTGTTTCCTATATTTAGTATCTCTACACCTGACCTTTTGACTCTATGCATATGGATGTATATGTATGTCTGTAAAATTATATGTGTATATGTGTGTGTGTGTGTATTAGGCTAGGGCATAATTAATGACATTAACGATCGTTTTATTCTATTTCGGTGTTTTATTTTCGAATAAATCTTGAATAAAAACAACTGGTCGTAAATGATACACCCACCATATATATATATATATATATATATATATATATATATAGATAGATAGATAGATATATAACAAAGTAACATTTCCCCATGACTAAAGATGTTAGCATAGAAGATTAGAAATATATGATACCAACATTATGATAGTGATATTTATTTACAACTATTTCACAATGTTATGACAATGAGATACACACATATAATAATTAGACTTCATGCAATATTATATCGACAGAAGTAATACTTGAGGACTGCCCAAAAAGGGGAGGATGCAACATGAAGTCTATATGAATAACGGTATGCCTACCTACACACTTTTTTCATCCATTATTAACTGTAGCTCCTGTATAACACATATTTTTATATTATTCTCCTTTTTCTATCTTGAGAAAGGACTTTTCCTTGAAACATTTATAATTTTCGTTTTCTTCTCGACAAATACATTTACATTACATGTGTTTTTATTACTACAGCTTTATCTTCCAGATTACATGCTGCAAGCAAGCCCTCACATTATGTTTTCAGGTTTCTGTACTTACAGTATTTTGTTTCTAAATTTTATGCACTTATTTTATTCTCTGGCATTCTCATTTGCATAAATAATAATCATTTTTAATTATCTCCCCTTTAAAGGAAAGTAAATACTTGGCTTACAACTTATGAGTCAGCAGTTTATAAGAATTCTTAAATCCTCTCAAAAATAGTATAACTGAATTCATCTCTTTTAAGCGGTTGGTTTTAATTCGATTAGAATAATCTATATTCTCTCACTTTGGAAATTTTCCTTGTCTACACAATATTCATTACCAAGTATGAGATATTTGTTTGAGTAAGCCTAAACCAAAATATCTTTATGACAATGGAGATGGTTGTTTAATTACCTTTAACAATAACGTCAAGTTATGTGTGATGTGGCTGTGACACTGAAGGCAAACCAAGTTAATGTGTGAGTGGTTTACAAATAACAAAGCCATTATCACAGGTGCATTATAGGACAACCATACAAGTAATATAGTAGATTTCAAAAATATTTAAAACTGAATTATATGTAAAATATGTGAATGAATATAATATCTTCATTGTTATCACTGTCGTCATCGTCGTTGTGATCCTCATCATCATTTAACGTCCAGGTTCCATGCTGGTATGGGTTGGATGATTTGACAAAGATATGATGAGTCCAGAACTGCACTGTACTTCTATGTCTGCTTTGACATGGTTTCTTTAACTGAATGTCCTTCCCAAAGCCAGCCACTCTACAGTGAATACTGGGTGCTTTTTTTCTCATGGCACTGGCACTGTTGAGGTTACCATGTAGCTTGCAAGTCAACAAGTCCAGGCAAGGAGGATGTTGCCAATGTGTCAAGAATATTAGTAATAAACATCAATAAACGATGTGAGAATATCAAAACAAATAGACATATCAAATAGAAAATTTCTCTTTGTAAATCTCTCAGTGAGATACATTCAGTAAGAGTACTTTAGAGTAAAGATTATTTTCCAACATAACATGGCAGTTCTGGTTTAGGATGAATGTTACTGTTATTTAGCCCCCCCCCTCGCCACCAGCTATGGTGCTAAATAGCAGTAATGTTTGTCCTAAACCAGGAATGCTGTGTTATGCTGGCAAATAATCTTTACAATAATCTTTACCATTGTCCACTTAAATCATTTAGGGCCTTGTGTAAAAAAAATATTATACATTACGTTTTTGCTGTTTCAGTTTCACTTTGTTTTGTTACATTCAGCGACACATTCAGAGACACTAGACAAATTCTGAAGAAACAGGCAGACATTTTTTACATCATCTGTGTCCATATCTCAAACACTAAAGATAAAATATATTTCAATGAATTTTGTTATGCAAATGACATTGCCTTTTTAAAAACTGATCTTGAATATTTTGTTATTTTTTAAACTTTATCACTATAGTAGAGCTGTAGCTGTAGCCCTTCACACTCAGTGTTTGAATCCTACTGAAGTTACTTTGGCTTTCAGTCTTCTGAATTTGATGAAATAAAGTACTTGTCAGGTATTGGGCTCAATATATGTAACTATATTTTATTCCAAAAATAGATGTTTGCGAACTTATGTTAAAAATTAGTTATTCAGTTTTGGTAAAGATCTTACAAGAACAGTGGATATTACTAAAACTGAATCTTTTATTGTAGTTACTTCACTGTTTCTATACTCTGTTTGAATCATTCTAAAGTGAATAAAATAAAGAATTAAAATGTTGGTGATTCATTTCAGTCAGCTAATGCCATCTCAAATCTTAACACCATGCATAAACACTACATAGGTATGATAGAAGTAAAATTTAAGCAATGATACTTGAACAAATCTTCTTCCTCCAGAAATATAGAAAAGAAAATAGAGCAAATCTATTGAATAATGTTTGAGTTTGCAAGCAGATACATTCTGATTTCAACATAAAGTGGAAAATTCTTGAGATATTTAGGCCACAGAAATGAACTTAAAATATTGTCTAAATGTACAGTTGAGAAGATCTTCATACTGTAAAATTTTAATAAATTCATAAATTCAAAAACTAGTCTAAATGTCAGATAAGAGACTTTTATTGAATATCGTCACTTCAGCAAATACTTTCTTCAACATGGGATGATCATACCACCACCTCATTTACTGAACCAATCTCTAGCATTTTGCTAAGAACAGTGATATACTTTATTTCCCTCTGTAGTTTTAGACCACTAATAAATTATTTTAATTTCACTATACTTAATACACTCTTTAATATTTTCAAGTCTTTATCATTCCATGCAATTTTTCATATTGCATGTTGAATCAATATTTAACTAGTTGTAAGGAACAGTTACACTCACTCCCTCTCTTTATTATTTAGTTTTAATCTATGAATAGATATTCCCAATTTTGCAACAGCTCAAATTAATCCACTCATTGATACTTTATATTTAAACTCCTTGAGTACACATTCTTATCTTCAATTAGCAGTTTTCTGTTTATTTCTCACCATCTTTGCTGTATAATTTTTAGACCTTCATGTTCTATATTTTTGTAAATCATTTCCATTTTCTTAAAACATTTACTTTCTGTATATCTATAAATCCTTTAAATTTTCTTACATCCCCCAGCTTCACTATTTGTAATAATCAAAATGAGATAACTCAATCTCAACAATATCCATATGTAATGAGTTAAGAACCATTGCACCATTTTACCAAAATGCAATACAAGAAATTCTATGTCATAGTACCCACTCCATCAAAAAGAATAATTCCTGGATACTCTAGAAACTGGATGAATTTGTCAGCTGAAGGTGAGCACAAGGCTTGAAGCTACACTGTATTATCCCTAACAAACAATATCCTTCAATATATATATATGTATGTATGTATGCATGCTTACAGGCATGCATATATGTATGTATGTATGTATGCATGCATGTATGTATGCATGTACACACACTCAGGCACATGCACATACACAAATACACAAGAATGCACTCACACCCATACACATGCATACACAAGCATATTCTTTATCTTTTAGCAAATTATTCAGTTGCAAATATCATCTCATGATATTTCCTTTTTGCATCAGGCATACAAATTTCTTTCCATTTTCCTTTCTATTCTCTGAAAGCCTTAATAGATTATTTTTTCTATTCTTTCATGGTTTCAAAATAATTCAAAATTTGTCAGGGAAAATATTCATTTTAGCAGTGACCTAGTGAGAAGTATCATATTAAATTGGATAAAAACATTTTACTTTTTTTAATATTACACAGATATAAGCAAATCTACAAAAGGAGAAATGTGATTTAGAGAAAAACAAAATCATCACATTACTGTGATAATCCTATTTGTAAACCATATCTGGTATCTAGAATTCTATAAAGAATTCAAAATAAATCTAATAATATTCATCTGCAAAGAAGTTTTCTGTAAACTTTAACGAAGAAATTATACTGCATATGTTTCTCTCAAATATTTTGTATCTTCCTCTTAACTATTTTATTTGTTCCTCTCACAAGAAAATGTTGGTAGTTTTGGTCTTACAAAAGCTTCAAGTCTGTTCAGTTTGTTTGATTTATCATTTCAATACTAGCCATTGGAAAACATCGAATCGGAAACGCAAGCTAATGATAGGAACCAGTTTACGGGCAATGACTATTAGTTATGAAAGATGACGCCATAACATATGACGGACAGAAGCAGTGATCAAGATTGAAAAATGGGAGAATTTGAAATAAATTGAGTCCAAACTCCATGTTTGTACACCAGGAATATCTAAATATAAATCATATGAGCAGTTACTTTCATCATCTCCATTTTCACCCATAAATAATATAAATAAGTTGTAGATATGCATCATCATTGACACCGACATCACTACTCACATTGGTGTTTGTGACATTATCATCATCATCGTCATTGTCGTCGTTATTTCCATCATCATTACCACCATCACCACCGTCACCATCACCATCATCATTACCATCATTGTTATCAGCATCATTATCACTACTCCCACCATCATAACCACCACCAGCACCACCACCACAACTATCACAAACACCACCATCACAATCATCATCGTCATCATCGTCATTATCAGCATCATCATCGTCGTCGTCATCACTGTTGTCATCATCATCGTTGTTGTTATCATCATCGTCATCATCATCATCATCATCATCATTGTCAACTTTGATATAATAAATCCATATAATCAACATGTATGTTCATATACATGTAGAGAATATGCAGTGAGTAGGAAAATTGTACACGCTGCATTTCATTTCATTGAAAACGAAATAGGAAAAGGTCATGCTCTTGTACATACATCCATCCATAAATATGCATACATATTTATGCAGGTATATGACTAAATATGCACACATACAAATGTATGTTTGGACAAGGAGAAAGTTGACAACATGCATTCTTAGTGCTTCTGCAATACAGATCAATAGAATAAGAACCAGGCATTAAATAAGTCTTGGGATCGATTTGTTTGACTAAAATGCTTCAAGGCAGTGACTGAACATGATTGCAGTCCAATGTTAGAAAACAAGTAAATGATAAATGATAAAACAGTTTTAAACATGGTGGCTCAGAATCTTCTAGGTGCAGACGTACAGTTAGAAGTTTGCTTCTCAACCATATGATTCAGGGTTCAGTCCCATTATGTGGCATCTTGGGCAAGTGTCTTCTACAATAGTTTCAGGTCAATGAAAGCTTTGTGAGTGGATTTGATAGACAGAAACTGAAAGAAGCCTGTCGTAGGTGTGTGTGTGTTGTGTGTGTGTGTGTGTGTATGTGTTTGTCCCATGCCACCACATGGCAACTAGTGTTGGTAACTGATTGAAGAAGTACCCACAAGCTTGAAAGAAGATAAATACTGGAATTGATCCTTTCAACTAGAATTCTTTAAGGCAGTGGATTGGCTTAAATGGCTGAAACAAATAATAGATAAAAGGTAAAATATTCCATGGGGAAGATGTTCAATCTGTCTTCAGTGATATTTGTCAAGACCAATTTAATTTTATTTATCTATTTATTTGTTTATTTATTTGTGGGATGCTTTTCTTTGGTCAGTATCTCATTGCCTTCTGAGCTAAAGTTTTGTAGTTCTTGTCCTTTAACAAAAAAACAAAACAAAAACAAAAAAAAAACAGCAAGAAAGAAAAATACACCTTGCAAACATCAATAAAAAGTGATCCTTTAACAGAAGAAACTGAAATACTTGAATTCAATGACAGGTTTTCTTTTGTTTGGTAAAATAGATGAAGTAGAAAATATTATCTCTTTCCATGTTTTGTTATGGTGCCCAACATCTCCAAGGAAATCAGTTAAGTTGACAAGAGTCAAGCTTATCAGATCCTAATCACATCGATACTCTTGGCTCTCACTCATTGCTTCACAATCAAACTATTTGTGAAGAGGAAAATTCTTTCATAATAGAGCTAAGGAAATTATTTCAGTGAGCTGAGCTTCACTATATTTGGTGTGGTCACATAGCCTTGTGGTTAGTGAGTTACATTCACAATTGCAAGATCAGGGTTTCAATACCTGGGTTGAATGTTGCATTGTGCTCTTCAGCAAAATACTTCATTTCTTGTTGCTCTTATGTTCTTAATGAATAACCTTGCAATGGACTGTCATCCTGTTCGAATGGAATGTTGTGATGTTTATCACTTATAGACTAAAGATACTGGGTAATTAGTTCTATGCATCTTAGGGCTTGAGACACTGGATGCATAGTACCTTACTTGCCATATCTATCACTTCTATTAGTAAACTTCTCTATTCAAAGTCATTGATCAAAGCACCTAAAAAACATGACTTTAACTGTGACATATTTTGCAATCTCAGTTCACTTTTCTTTTAAAGAGGATGCATGTTGATATATTGTGCTAACAGGCTGGATATCAAAGATCTCCATTTGGGTACACTAATGTGCATGGTGGGGTCTCAATCCCTTCCATAGTGGAGGTGCATGACTTAGTTGTTAAATCATTGGACTCGTGATTGTAAGATTGTGGTTTCGATTCCTGGACCAGTTGACACATTGTTGTTCCTGAGCAAAACACTTTATTTTACATTGTTCCAGTTCACTGAGCTAGCAAAATGAGCAATCCTGTGATGTACCAGCATCCTGTCCAGGTGAGAAATTTATATGCCATGGAAACTGGGAACCTGGCCCTTATGAGCCAGCTTGACTCAAGAAGGTAAATTTACTTACCTTTACCAACCTCTTCCATAGAGGCTGGCCAAAAGTCTGTATTCTGTTAAGAATGTGCCCTAGATGCACACTTGCTGTCATGCCTTCTTAGTCATTGACCATAATGGGTTCTGCCCAATCTAGCATTTCAGTCTTCAAATACGTAAGGGTATGGTCGGTCCCCTGTACAGCAATGCTTCTGAGATTGCTGATACTTCCTACTTAGTTTTATTCACTAGCTGAAGTGAGGTACCATAGCATGACTGTTTATTCACCACACCCTGTATACACACACACACACCCACACACACATATAGTCCACAGATGAGGCCCAGAGGTTCTCCATATAGAAGACATTTATTTAGTAGTGCTCAAAAGATTCAAAACGTAGATTCTGATGTCTTTAGAGAGGATCGATTCCATAAGGTAAAGAAAGTTTTCTCTGTTGCTTGTACTGTGTGTAAATTGAACCTATTTATATAAAATTCTATATTTTTATACTTAAGAATTCATCATCTTTTGCCTTCTCCCATTTTGTATGTATACATATATACATATTTTGTATTTCATACCCAAATTATTATATTTAATATGTTTAATGTACTTAATTTGTTTATCCACATAATTGTCTCTCTCTCTCCTATATATATACATACATACATATATATATATATATATATATATATATATATATATATATATATATATATATATGCACACACACACATATTCATGCATACACACAAATACCAATTCAAATATTTATAATGAATGTGAAATATAAATTTTCCGATACCTACCACCAAACAACTAAGTGAAAATATGAACTGGATTATAGATTTCATCAGTTGACTATTTAACTATGTATACTGCTCCACTACTTTACACCACTGGTTTATAAAATATTCAGGACAAGAGAAAGGCAAAAAAGAAAAACATTATTTATCAAGAGAAATAGAGTATTGGAAAAATGAAATATGTTCTGTAAACTGATGGGTTATTGGGGCAACACTGAAGACATTCATCATGATCATCACCACCACCACAATCATCATCACTATCAATAAATATTATCATCACTTCACCACTACCACTACCAGCATCACCCTCAGCATAATCATCATCATCATCACCATCGTTGTTGTTGTGATTATCATCATCATCACCCCCATTGTCATCATCATCATCGTCATCATTATTATTCTCATCATCTGCAACATCATCAACATAATCATCATCATCACTACTACCACCACCACTGCCACAACCATCCACAGTGGCAGCACCAGCACCAGCACCAGCACCACCAGCACTGCCACTTCTACCACCACCCAATTGCTACCAGTAACAATAACAAAACAACAACAACAATAAGGCTATTGTCAACATTCTAGAATCTAGTTCCTCATACTGAATTGAGTTAAATTAGTCTGCCTTTTAGCAAACATTTAAGGCAGTGAGTTGGCAGAATCATTAGTATGCCAGGCAAAATGTGCAGCACTCGGAGAGCGCAGACCTCCACCAAGCAGCTCATTTCCACTCATATACATACATGCTGAAAATCGCCCAATTTCCCAAACTAACATAACCTCCTTGGCAGGGTTAAAAAAAAAAATAACACAGCCATATGATTTTTTAAAAGCAAAACCCTTTAAAAACAGGAATCATCTGAAGCAGTTATAATACATCAATGATAACCGCAAGCTAGTTTCACAGCGGCAGTTGAGGGAGCAAAGCCCGAGATTTTTGAATCGATCCCAATAGTCAAGGCTTGTCATGTCATCCTCCGCAGACCTCTGCGAAGTGGCTCATTTTAAGATAGATACACGAGTAAAATCACTAATAGAGAAATGAAAATAAACTTTGGAAACAGCAACGCCACCATAGGTTAAGTGGAAACGATGAAGGTGTTTTCAAGGGAGATAATCAAAGAACGTAACTTTGTAATACTTCATGTAAAGTAAATATAACAAATGAAAAATCCTTTAAGAATCCATAAAAATTCACGGATCACTACCAAAACTTCATCTATTCCTTGTGTTATTCCCAACTTTTCCTGCAAGTTTCATCAAATACCGTTCACAACTTTTTGAGTTATTTTGAACACAGACAGACAGACGGACAAACCAATGGC
>NC_068994.1:41232737-41236966 GCF_001194135.2 Octopus bimaculoides | reverse complement strand
TATTTTGAACACAGACAGACAGACGGACAAACCAATGGCATGAAAACATAACCTTCTTCCTTGGCAGAGGTAAAAAAGAAACAGACCCATCTCTATACAAGTGCAGTCATCGTTGCAGCACACTTTTGCTGGTATTTTGAAAGCTGACTTCTCTTGTGTCTTACAGTCAGGTTTATTACCTCAAGAACAGAACTACCTACCTACCACAGTTACAACCTACCAGACTGTGTGACAGCACAGACTCACTAGATATGTTAGACAAATTCTACAAGCAAAATATTTCCTAAATATTCTGAAAGCCAATCAGCATCTCGCCATGACAAAACGTTGGATGGTAGAAGATAGAATACATACAACAAATGGCAGCATATCTTGGCTACATGATACAAATTGTTCAAACTTCTTTATCTTGCTTGAACATACAATGATGACTGGTACTACTTGCTAACAGTAAAAACTGCATTCACAAAGCAAATCAGCATTATTTAATTTAAGTAACATAAGCTTGAATAGCTGGTGAAAATACCTTGACATCTATTAGAGAAAATTGAATTCATAATGCTATTAAAAAGCTACACACTGAAATAGCGGGGCTGGGAAAAAAGGTAAAACCCAATAAGATTTGAAAAATTGATGAAACATGATAGATATGTAGAAAGTTCAGACCAGCTGTCTAATTTAATCTGCCTTGCTGAGTGTAAAAATAATCGATGTTGACCAGATGTGAACCATTTAAACTGAGATGATTCAATTCAACAGAAAAATCTGCAGAGAAGGAAACTACATTGGACTGAAAAGCAAGAGGAAAAACTGAAACATGTAGTTTGCTAAAATTAGAGAACGAGAGGAAAGAAAGAAATTGTGAAAAATGTTAAAGAATATAGAAAATAATTATTTTGAATTTCTTGGAGTAAAGACGTTTTACATGGTGGTGGGGATATAAAACAGCTCTTCTCAAATGCGTATGTCTGTTAGCACATACAATATTAAAGATGAATATCAATATATCAATACAAACAAATACATCTGCAAATACAAACTCAAACATGTATATATGTATATACTCATATATGCATAGCTATCTGTACAGTAATAATTATAGCTGTCTATGCTATTCATTCATAATTATATTATATTAATTATATTAATGATTATAACTATAATTACACACACATGTAGATGGAGACTGACATGGCTATGCGATGAAGAAGTTCACTTCACCACAGTGTGGTATCAGGTTCAATTCCACTATATAGCATCCTGAGTGTCTTTATCTTAGCTTTGGATTGTCCCAAGCCTTGTGAATATATTTAGGTGGATGGAAACTATGTAGAAACCTGCAAGATTGACTGTATCAGTAAATGTTCAGCTTTGTCACATCATCTCACACTAATTATACTTAGAAAATGAATTTATATTAAGGGAATATGTGTTTGTGAGATACTTTACATAAAATTGATCACTCACACATTAAAATTGACGAAAGGGCAACAGATCATAAAACCCTGCCACTAATATGTTCCCATCCAGCCCTTGCTTCCATGGGAAAACGGATGTTAAGTGAATACTTTTTCCAGCTACTCTAGTTTCAAGACACTGGTCTCTGAGTAAGAACTATTTTATTTTGCATGTGAAGCCTGAGGATGTTGCTCATGGTGGTGGTGGTGGTAGTAGTAGTAGTAGTTTCTGATTTAGGCACAATTATAGTAATTGTTTTGATTCTTTATGTTCTGAGTTGTGATTACTGAGACTGAACTTGGGGATAATTTCAGTCTTAACGTTTCTGCTGTGGAAGTAATGAAATAAGGTGGAGAATGATGTGGATAGGGTGAAAAGTATTTCTTAACTGGTTAGCATTTTAAAAACTTGAATAGTTCCCATTATGTTGAGATATATTATCCAATAAGGATAGTGAATAAAAAAAAAAACACTTTTCAAGAATGGTTTAAACTCCTAAAGCATTACAGCCTTACTAGTTTTTATTTACATTTAATAAATGTAATATTCAGTGGCTTTCACCAAATAGTAATCTAACTTTTACAAATGAAATAAGACATGTCCGAAAATGTCTATGTTCATTTTAAAGCAAGTTAGGTAATGACAAATTTTACTTCAAAAATTATGTATATATATATATATATATATATATATATATATCTTGGTTTCAAATTTTAGCAAAAGGCCAGCAATTTCAGATGATGGGTTAAGTTGATTACATGAAATCAAGTGTTCAACTGGTATGTATTTTATCAACCCCAGTGTTCAACTAGAATTTATTTTAACAATTTCAAAAAGATTGGAAGACAAAGTCACCCTTGGCAGAACATAATGATGGACAAAACGTCACAAAGCATTTTGTCAGGTATTCTAATGATTCTGCCAGCTTTCCTCATTAGCCCTTTGTTTACATAATTAAATGTTATAATCATTCCAGTAATGATGTTAATTAGCCACCAAAAATTAGGATTGATAATTTCTGTTTCTGCAATACATTTTTGGTGTCTCCTGTAGGTTCGATTTTTATATTTGTATTATGTAATTCTCTTTTGCAAACGGTTTTTGGGCATGTCTCTTTTTCTCACAGTAAGGAGAAATTTTTTCAAAGCAATTAATGGTATAAAATTTTGAGCAAGAAATTTGCTGTGAATGGTCCATGTATCTTGTTTCTGTCCTGTTTACTTCATGCTATGTTATTGTCTATGTTACCGCTTATCTTATCATCTATTTTTCCCCATGTTGTGTTTTGTTCGATCCCACTTGTTATGTTCTTTTTGTCCTACCTTCGATTTATCAATGCGGTGTACCATATAACCTGTTGTTTACTTTATATATGTATATTAGTCTTGAGAGAAGCAACATATATATATATATATATATATATATATATATATGTATATGTATATGTGTATATACACACACATATATTCCATGAATATACAATGGGAAAATAAATTTTATTATAGCGTATTTCTCTCTTTATTTATAATTTTATATGCTTCTTATGTTTTATTTTGTATCATACTATATATTCTATGTGTTTTGTAAAATGATATATTAAAGAGCTTTTTATAAAAGTACCACTAGATTAGTCAAATCCATATATTGTAACTTGATATGTATTTATGTGTATAAATAAATACACACAGATATATTAAAATTCTGATCGAAAGTTCTTTCACATCTTTGCAATCCAAGAATGAGATGAAGTCATATAATATTTGATTTATTCTTTATTGTTTGTATTCATGTACATCTTTATATTACTTACTTAACTCTTTTTAAATGTACAAACGGGCTAACGATTCCAGTAGTTGTATTAATTAAGAACATCAACCAAAACTCAATAACCAAAACTGTCTTCATTCAGTGTATTAGTCTTGAGAGAAGCAACATCAATTTAAATCCTTCAGAATGGGCCAAATGATGTTTAGCTGATATTTACTTGATGTGAGCCTTGCATGTGAAGCCTGACAATGTTGCTCATAAAAGCTGATGAAACATTCTTTTCTGTCCTAACTGACACTTAGTTCAACATTAATTGAACCTGTACTCTCCTACTTGTAAAGCAGTATATTAATCATTCTCTTCAGTGATGGATTACTTCTGAACTCTGTCTTCCATTGTCATGGAATTGAAATTTGATATTGAAGTCAAATATGTCTGCTTAACGAGTCACAAATGTTCAGCAGTGCTGTAATATAACTAACTCATATTTCAGGAATGAAATGTGTGCATATATACTTAATACAATATAATTTTAAGAGAAATTCGATTGCCCATTACAGTTTAGTTCAATAGTTATTTTGCAATGTTATCACATAATAACAACTTATGACAGACTATGAGTGTGCATTTATGTACACATAAACTCAATAAAAAGTATTAAGTATATTAAAGTCACTCTGATATATTTATACAGTGGCAGACTGTCCAGGTTGCCAGCTTGCCCGATGGCAAGTGGGCCCCTGTGCCACTAGAATCCATATATGGGGGACCCATGTTAGTATCTAAGGGGCACATCCCCTCAAGTTTGAGAATTTTTTATTCACTACTAGAAGAATGCATTAATTATTTCAGCCTGGCTGTGTTTGTAGACAGTTGAGAAGAATACTTTTAACAAAATAAAAACAAATAAATAAATGATAGCATTGTAGTTGAGGGTAGGCCCCCTTAGTCTCCTGGCAACCAATATCTTTAGACCCAGCCTGCCACTGTATATATATATATAT
>NC_068994.1:41227740-41232626 GCF_001194135.2 Octopus bimaculoides | reverse complement strand
ATACGGATTTACTTTTCATAATGAGATAAAAACCAAGGCTGTGTATGGGGTGTCCATAAAGTCATGGTGCAATTTAAAATAACTGTATCTTCATAACTACACATGATAGAATTAATCTGTAAAAAGAATAAGAAAGAAAAATGATCAAACTTTTTTATTGGTCTTCTTAATTTTGTAAAACATGCCCACCATCATTACTAATACAAAGAGAATTACGATTCTGTAGTTCTCAGAAAAACATTTTCCTGCTGATTTTCAGTGATATTTTCAATCGCATCAGTTATCCTGGTTTTCAAATCTTCTAAAGGTCGAGGCTTAGTGGAATGAACAATACTTTTCACATGTACCCATAAAAAGAAATCTAATGGAGGCCAAAATAACGGTCGACCTCTTCCAATCCATTTGTTAGGGAATTTCTCATTTCGAAACTGCTTAATTTGCAGAGCAAAGTGACAAAGTGCACCACCTTGTTGAAAAACTGCATTCTTTATTAGGTCTAATTGTTCAAGCTTAGGAATGAAGTAATTTTGTAGCATTGCCCCATGACTTTATCGACACTTTGCATACGTGTGTGTGTGTGTGTGTGCGTGTGTGCGTGCATATGTGTGTGTGTGTGTTTGTAGGAAAACAGGACAATGGTGAGAATAGTAGAGATTTAGGAAAGTATTAACAAGAACTGAAGGCCAACTCTGAAACACTGAGATAAGAGGAGAAAGATTGGTGATCACTACCAAAACCAACAACAACAACCAGCATCATCATTACAACTATCATCACTATCATTGCTGTTGTTGTAGTATTTGTCATTGTCATCATTGTCATCACTTTGCGCCTGCTTTTACTTATCGGAATGGGTTAGGTGAGTCATCACAGTCTGAGTAATTTCTTATTTGGAGTTACTGCTCTCCAAGACAGATTGGGTGGCAGCCATATTCCACTCATAAGTTTCACTGTTTGCATGGATTCTATGGTAGGATGCCTGTCTTATTGCAAACTTTACAAAGTATCTTGGATGCAGTTTATCGAGGTATTAAATGTTACTTTCATATTTAAAAAAAAAAAAAAAAATGAATAAATCAAATATGTCTTTGATTTCCTCTGAATTTTCTCATGTCACTTGGATGTTGAATTAACAAAAATTGTACTTCACAAAATAAAGATAAAATTGATATTGTTACTGAAAGCAAATTTCAGATAATAATTCAAAGTTAACTATAATGATCAGATTTTTGAAGATTTCATGATACAAAAGCTTTTTCCTTGATCAGATTTTTAAATAAAAATTCTTTGATAATTACCTAATGAATAGAATGAAAAAAAAAGTAACACTTACAGATAAATGAATACTTGGCAAATGTATAAAAATAAAAGCAAAAATAAAAAAAAAAATTCAATAGATTTCTTTGCAGGATGCTGATAGTTCATTTATAAAAAATAAAATACTGAGATTTCTAAAACATGATAAGCCGACCATTAAAATTTACTGTTCATGGGACAATAATTAACCCATTTTAAATTTTTTTCTGATATAGAATGAAAGGTATTTTGACAATGATGTTTACATCCAAGAAAATATCAAATCAACACAGTCAGTTGGATACAAATTTTTAGTTTTTATCAATATGTACAAACTGTTTCAATACATTGAAATCTAATTTTGAAAATCTAATTTTGACTGAAAAACCATTTGAAATTGAACATCTGCTGTTGTAATGGAGGAATTGATAACCCCATTTCAAGATTTTTTTTATTATTATCCTCTTTGTGAAACATGGACGAAACATAGCAAATGCATTTGTGCATGTGTTTGTATATGATTGAGTAAATGGTATTATACACTGTATGTGGTTTGGTGTTAGCTTTATCTGCATGTATATGTGCATGCTATTAGCATGTGTTTGTGACTGCATATTACCACTTTGTGTTTGTTTCAGTGTACATGGATATTTGTATGTGTAATGTGTCTGCATGTGTATCGATGTATGTGAGTATAGAAAGAAGTAATGGTGAAAGTGCATTTAGGTGAATGCATATGTGTGCTAATTTACTAATCACTGATCTTTAATTACATTGATTGATTTTAATAAAGTTGAAAGTGAAAGTTAGTCTTTCTTCAGCAGATGGCAAAAGTCACTGAACATATTTGATCCTTCACTTCCTTGATGAAGGGCAAAGAACATCATTTATTATAATTCCATCACGTCTAAAACACTTTACAGGAATATTTTACAAACCCTTAGCATTTGACCAATACATTATTTCGTCAACCCCAGGAAAAATGAAAGGCAAAATTGATACCAGCAGGATTAGCTTTCAGACCAAAAGGACTTGTAACTAAACACTGTAGACATGTTACCTAATATTTTAAGGATTTTGCCTCACCACTGCCATCATGTTTGCCAGGAAGTGCTACAAATAAATAAGCTGTCTTTAAGCTAAAGAACATTCCAAGCCTTGTAAGTAATTATCTCATTTTACAACATTTCCAAAATTCATATATGTGATGAATAAAAAAAAAAAAAAACGGCTTCAATGTCTGATTATTAAATAACGTTTATAGACGTCTACATTACTAATACTGCCAGAAAAATGGTGGATAATAAGAATTAAATATTTCATTGTAATATGGATGCAATCTGATTGTAGTTTATTTCTAATCATGTTTATTGGGCATATGTGGATGTATGTACAATTGTATACTGTTATATTCCGTTGCACCTCCTCATCATCACACACATTTATAGACTGAAACTAGTAAAAGGATATACATATCTATAAGCTTATGTGTGTGAGTGTTAGTATATGTGCATATGCACATATATGAACACACACACATGTGTGCATATTACATATATATATATGTAAGTATACAGGCATATATATATATATATATATGTATGCATAAACATATATATAATTATATACACACAAATATAAACATGGATGTATATATATATATATATATATATATATATATATATATATATATATATATATATATATATATATATATATATATATATATGCACGTGTACATGCATATATATTTATGCATACATTCACACACACACACGCATATACACACATGCAATATGCATACATATATCGAGAAAGAGACTAAAGAGAGAGTAGCAGAGGAAGGAAACAGGGAGTAAAATCCTTGAGTTACTTATTCAGTGAAATATGGTAAGGCATTCCTCATACATTTTCAAACAAAACAAAAGGCCTTTTATTGAACTCATTGTTTTAATAAAACATCCATAGCAAGTGGACCATAATGTTTTAGAAGAGGACTTCTATAGAATTAGATTCTATAGCTAAGGAATTGAAGCTAAATTATTATTGTTGTTTGTTGCCATAATGGTGGAAGTTATAATTTCCATCTCAAAGAAATTATCTATTTTTATGTATGTATGTATACAGTATATATGAGTTTGCAAAGTTGTATATTGATAAGTGTATGTAAAATTTATATGCATGTTTGCATGTACATAAATATTGTTCTTGTTATTTTTTTATCATAAAATGCAATGCAATATGATTACTTCCAAACATCATTTTTACATTTAGTTTTGCCATAATTTGGATTACTTTTAAAATTCTGGAAGTAAAATTTAATCAAAGAATACATATGGAGTCTGTAATATGAGAGGAATAAATAAATAAATAAATGTTATTTTTTCCTAAACAATTTTTTTCAAAGTGATTATATAAGAATTTGACTCTGAAAAGCACTCAATTTTCTATCGAGTTATAGCTTGTTCAAAATTGTCTTTTGCACACTGTCTGCTGTAGTTTGTTTTTTATAGTAACTTTACATTATACTGTACGTTATGTTATAGATTTTAAGTTGAATGTTGTACATTGTACAGCCTCTGTTGAATAAATATTTAACACTTTCAATACTAACCCACTTGAGATCGCTTCATCTCATATCATATGAAACACATCTTGTTTCAAAGTTTAAGAATTATAACATACTATTACAGTTTTATATACAAACCTTTTGCTAAGTGAATGTCATTCATTTCCAATGTCCTGCAGAAACATGTCTGGAAACAGGTGAGGGTTAGTAACAGGAAAGGCTTCTGAGTGCACAAAAATCTACCTAAATAAATTCTCTCTGGCCCATGTAAGCATAGAAAAGATTACATGACGATGAGGAGAATAATGATGATGATGATGATAATGATGATGACGACGACGGCAACAATGACAATAATGTTGATAATGATGATAATGATGACGACGATGATTTCCATGTTTGCTACAGCAAATCATGTTGTATTGAACAAAAATATTAGGTTGACAATTTACAGGAATATTATTCTTTTGTGGCTCAGTATCGTCTTTTTATTTGAATTGCATTTTACAAACATCCACACCACTTGGTTGCAAAAACAAATAAAAGAATAAGCAAAAATAGAATAATTTTTAATCAGAAGTTTTTATCATAAAAAGGGCAGATGCTGGATGTGTTTGAGGAACCCATCTAGAATGTTTTTTTTTTTTCTTTTTGCATAGGATTTACTATAGCGGAACATTTTTATTATAAATTTTATTGGATCTTGGCACATCATCAGTTCTGCATCTGCTCACTGATCACATAATGACTTATTCATATTTTAATCCGAACAAAGATGTTTTGAAATTGTGTTCAAAAGAGAAGCATGTACCTGTTTTTTTTTTTCTGTTATCCTTTTATCATTTCCTTGTTTCAGTCATGGGAACATAGCCATGGTGGGGCACTGACTTGAAGGGTTTAGTCGAGAACATTGATTCAGTTACTTATTCTTGTGAGCGTGCTACTCATTTTATTAGTCTCTTCTGCTGAACTGCTAGTTACAGGGATATAAATAAACCAATACCGGTTGTCAAATTGTGGT
>NC_068994.1:41222208-41227421 GCF_001194135.2 Octopus bimaculoides | reverse complement strand
ATATATATATATATATATAAGTATTAATAATAAAGAGTTTGATAGTTATATACAGCATATTATAATGACCTACACATGCTTCTGCTACAGCAACTACTCACTGTTGCAAATCCAACCTTGCAATATACATACAATGGGCTTCTTCCAGTTTCCATCTACTGCCACATCTACTCACAAGGCTTTGGTTGGTCCTAGGCTATCGTAGAAAACACTTGCTCTGCAAACTTGATGACTCACTCTTCTAAATACCCACCATCTCCCAATAAGGAACCCTTGATGTTTGCTGTCTCCTTTGTGAGACATTGTTATGCAGGTCAAGAATCACTGGTTTACACTAACATTGTCAGCAGTGTATACAGTCACGTTATTCCGGTCAATATTTTGACATCTCAAATTCAGTTTAGTAACTGATTAGTTATTTTCTTTGGTGTATCTTTGTAAACATTGTAAAAGTCAAGTAACATATGTTTCATTCTTTCTTTGAAATGAAATGCAACTTTTTTTGGAAGGGCAAACACCAGGTTGTTTGATGTACTACAAATGTGTCTCCTAGGAAAACCTTGAATCAGCTAAAGCGCTGTGACTGAAATTTGGTAATCTGGTTGATAATAATTGTGTGGAATTTTATTGATGGTGGACCCATATTCAATCCTTTCGAGAAAGAAGCTTCATCTGACACTCACTACAGAATTCTTCCATCCCTTTAATGTTGTCCACTCTGCTGAGAATATCTCGGTCAGGTTGGAAGCAGAGGAATAATTTCTATCCTTTCCCTCATCAGTCGCAACAACTCTGAAAGTGTCATAGCCCCTAAGCATAAGCCTTGGACTAAGCTATTAAAAGAAAGGAAATGACTGTTGCTACCTAGTAGATAGCAATCGAGTTTTATCTGCACTAACTTAACAATGGTTTAAGAAAATAAGCAAGGAAAGTCAAATATGAAGACCAATAAGCTTCCAGGATGATAAAATTTTGAACAGAATGAAAATAAATTTATATATATATATTGGTGATTTGATTATAACTTCTAGAGCTAACAGACAGCCAACAATATAATTTATGACAAAAATAGAAGAAAAATGCTAAAAGTGAACCAATGAGGAAACAAATTGTGGGAATAAATTAAATAAAACCGTACAGAAATTGCAACAAGAACTTTAAGTTAAAGAAATGAATGCAACAGAAACATGTAGGATGAAGGTGGAATCAATAAGCAAAAAATATTGGAACAAATCGTAAGCAGTGCAGGCATGGTTATGTGGTTAAGGAGTTTGTTTTGCAGCCACATGGTTCTAGGATCAATCACACTGCATGTTGCCCTGAGAGAAAATATCTTCTTCAGTAACCTCATGTTGACTACCGCCTTGTGAGTGAAATTTGATAGGAACTGTTCAGAATCATGTTGTATATTTATACACACATACACATATATAGCTATAAATATATTGTACCATGTACACCTTTATATATCACCACTCTTCTATATATTTTCTTTTATTCTTTTACTTGTTTCAGTCATTTTGACTGCGGCCATGCTGGAGCACCACCTTTAGTCGAGCAAATCAACCCCCAGGACTTATTATTTGTAAGCCTAGTACTTATTCTATCGGTCTCTTTTGCCAAACCGCTAAGTTACGGGGACGTAAACACACCAGCATCAGTTGCCAAGCGATGTTGGTGGGGGGACACACACACAGATACATATATATACATATATATATATATATATATATATATATATATATATATATATATATATATATATATATATGTATAATTCTGGCGTTTATTTTATTAGTACCTTTTGCAGAGGTGCTGATTTATGCGGCTGTAAACTAACAAGCAACCAGTACTGGTCGTCAAGTGGTGAAAGATACAAGAACACACACTCACTCACTCACTCGCACACACATGCATACACACACACGTACACACTCACTCACACACATGTGCATGCACACACATACACACTCACATACACACACACACGTACACACTCACTCACACACTCACTCACTCACACACATACACACACTCACTCAGAGACGTACACACCCATATACACACTCAATCACACACACATGCATACACACAAATATATTTATGTATATGACAGATTTGCATGCAGTTTTTGCCCACCATACTCACACACAAGTCATTGGTTGACCTTGGACTATAGAAGAAAACACTTGCCCAAGGTGCGGTACAGGGAGAACTGTATCCAAAACCGCGTGGATGCAAGGCAAGCTTCTTAACCACACAACCATGTATGATATATAAAGACATCTGTGATTTAGCATGATTCATAGAAGCCTTGCTTTGCTAGCACTTAACGCACATATATGTATAAACACATACACATATCAATACATCCACACCCTTAAATGAATAAGCACACACTCAGAGATACACACACATATAAATACAGATACATGCATAAATAGATGCACATATACACATGGTTATAGAAATCCACAGGCAGACATACATGATATTGTCAGTGCTATGTATGCACTTACATGCATATATATATATATATATATATATACATACATACATACATATGCATACACACATAAATACAGATACATGCACAAATGCATACACACATACACATGGTTACAGAAATGTACAAGTAGACATACATGATATTGTCAGTGCTATGTATGCACTTATATATAGATAGATAGATAGATAGATATACACAAACACACATATACATATATCCATACGTCCACACCTTTAAATGCACAATCACACACACAGATACATGCACACATAAATACAGATACATGCACAAATGCATGCACATATACACATGATTACAGAAATGCACAAGCAGACATAGATAGATAGTATTGTAGACGCTATTGTATTTAGATACAGAGAAATTCAAACCTTTCCATATTCAATTTCACTTTTCTATTTCTTTTATAAATGTCCATTGTAGTTCATCTGGATTATTTCATAGGAAAATCTAGCACAGGATAGTTCAAGTATTCCTTATTTCAATTACTGTATATAATCTTCCTGAAGCATTTATGTTAGATAATTGAAGCATAGAAATTATAAAACTTTATTTATTTCTACAACAATACTCCATGATGCTTGGTATAGCAAGGCATAGCATTGGATATAAAATGCAATTTAAATTTAATTAGCCAGGTATAATTACTAAAAGTGTTTTACATTGTTGAAATATTTTTAACAAAGAATCTTAAAAATTTAATTACGTACCTTTTCATTTTAATTATCATCAATTCCGAGTTGTTCCACTTCTAACAAATCTTTTATAAGCAATGAAACTTTCTATTGATGATCATAATGCAGGTTTTCTGCATGCTTTATTGGTGTGGTATTATCCACTGGCTGGAATATGTACACACATATACACACACACACACGCACGCACATACTCATATACATCTGTATATATGTAAGTGTATGTACATCTGTATGTACATAAAATGCAGATCTTTATGGGAGAAGTACTACTGTGTGCTAAACTGGAAAAGGTATTTTGAAATATTTCTAATAGTTTGTACAAACAATAAAATGGTATTTGATTTGCTAAGCTTTTAATGAGAAAAAGACTGTGATTTATATAATCAATTATAATTTATTATAATGATGTGTATTCCAGGATTGTTTTGCTTATGCTGTGTTCCTTGTGCTTTAAGAAAGAACTAAAGTGGGTGGAAATGGAAAAGGCACCAGACCATAAGAGACCATCTCAAAAATGTCCTTCCCAGCACATAGCAAGAAATATCCTGCTCAACATGTAGGAAAGCACTCAGGGAAACAGTGATGATGATAATGACAGCAGTAGCGGTGGTGTTAGTAGTGATGGTGGTAATGGTGGTGGTGGTGGTGGTGGTGACAAAGATGATAATGATGATGAAAGTGATGATAATGAAGGTAACACTGGTGGTAGCAGTGATGGTGATGGGAATGATGATGAGAGTGGTGGTAGTAGGGGTGGTGGTGATGATGATGACGATAAGGCTAGTGCTATGATGGTGATGGCGGTGGAGAGTATATCAAGGCATAAAATATTTATGGCAGGACTTTCAGTATTAGTTCCATCTCATACCTTTCTTTCTGAAATTAGTGAGTATAAGGCACCATTTTTACAATCCAGTAATTAATAATTATGGTATTTTTGCATAAGCTTAAAGCTTATGGTGATCACCGTGCAATGACTAAGGAAAATAGTCTAATAAGCATATAGAAAGTTTTACATATGAAAAAACAAACATGAACTATTATAGTTCTTAAATTTGAAAGGAAAAGGGAGGCTGATTCACTGGTGTAAAGGTAGCACACTTAGCTGCATTAACAAAGGGATGTGGGTTCGATTCCCACGCAGATAGGAAAGCCTTCGATTGTCTGTCGAGGGCTTATATACCCCTTTATTAGACTATTTTCCTAAGTCATTGCATGGTAATCACCATAAGCTTTAAGCTTATATAAAAATACCATTATTGTTATTTACAGGATATATATATATATATATATATATTGCAAAGGATGTAATTGGGTTTTTAATTCCATAATTTAAAATTTTTAATTTCCTAATTTAAGAAATGATGCAAAAGGAGAATGTACAAGATGTTACAGAGAGGATACATTCTTTTATTCTTTGACTTATCTTCTTAAAGAGTATAATTGAATAAATCAAATCCAATATAGTACAGTTTTGACAATCCAACATCTTTTGTAACTGGGAAATGTCAGTATATTAGTTTTGATGGTATCTTGGAACACTGGCTTAAAAATCAACACAGTATGCATCCTGAAAATATATTGCTAAGCATATGAACACACACACATGCATGCATGCACGCGCACACACACGTGCACACACACACACATTCACACACAAACACACACACATCAGTGGATTTAAGAGATGGAGAATGAAAGAAATTTTGTTATCCATGTGTGTGTGTGTATGTATATATATATATATATATATATATATACATATGTACATACACGCACATACATATATATATATGTATGAATCTGTATATGTATCTATATCTATCTATCTATTTATCTATCTATCTATCTATCTGTCTGTCTGTCTGTCTATCTATCTATCTATCTATCTATCTCTCTGTCTGTCTATCTATCTATCTATCTATCTATCTCTCTGTCAGTCTATCTATCTATCTATCTATATATATATATATATATATATATATATA
>NC_068994.1:41219292-41222139 GCF_001194135.2 Octopus bimaculoides | reverse complement strand
ATAGATAGATAGAGAGAGAGAGAGAGAGAGAGAGAGAGAGAGAGAGAAAGAGAGAGAGAAATGTGTACATATATAAGAGAAAGTGCACCCTCTTTTCCCTATGTGCAGACAACCCAAGAACATGTAGGCTTTTATTTGAAGGAAAATTGGTTGTTATTTCTTGGAAGTTGGGCGACATTATAGAAGCTTCAGCTTTGACTCATTGTTGTTGTTGTTGGTGGCGTTGTTGCTGGTGGTGGCGTCGTCATCATCACGATGTTGATAATGTAGCTGTTTGGACCCAGATCAGCTCCAATTGAGCAGATTTGTGATAAACAGAAAAAAAAAAAAAAAAAAAAAAAAAAAAAAAAACTTCACAATTGTGATCATCATGTATTTTATACAAGCACTGTATATCCAGGACTATGTTACTTAATGTATTCTTCTTTCACTAAGACCTAAGCTGCTTCATCATCCTTTTACTTCTTACCAAGGCATTAAAAAAAAAAAAAATAGTTGGTTTGATTTGAAAGATTGTTGTTTACTATATCTATCAGGTAAAATACCACATAGTGGGATCCTCATTGAATTTTTCTACTACTGTAGCCAATTAAATGTTATTCAAGTCTAGCTTGATTAGATATTTTCTTTCTTTTTGCTTCTGTTTGACAATAAAGTTACATCTTTGATTTATGCAGCCATCACCCGTCGAAAATCTGCCTTAACAAATTTTGTGACCCATGTAAACATGGAAAAAGAGATGCAAAAATGATGAAGGTATAACACACATACACACACACATTTTATGTTTGCTTGTTTCACTCATTGGACAGCAGCCATGCTGGAGCATCACCTAGGAAGGTTTAGTGCTTATTTTTTAAAGTCTGGTACTTATTCTATCATCTTATGTCAAATTTCAAAGTCATGTGGATGTAAACAAACAAAATAGTGACAAGAGACAAACAAAAGACATACACAAATACACACACACATATATACACACATACATGATGGCTGCCCCCCCCCCCCGTTATCGAGTATGGCCATTGCACGAAGCTTAACTTAACGGTGCTGTGTTCCTCCAGATGTTGCATTTTATGGTAAATTTTCTATAAGTCCCATCTGATGTTAAAGCATTTTCCTGACTACTTAGAGTGTAAAGTACAATTTTAATAATAATGTCATATTTATACACCTCGAAGAGACCATACTAATAATGCATAAATCACTGAATATAAATATGCAATGATATGAAATTAATGCAATCAAAATATGCATCAGACAATTATTATGAATAGACCAACTGCCAATAAACATAAAGTTTGAATATTCAAATTCTTCATTCTCCTTATTATCAAAATTGTACTTTACACTCTAAGTAGCTAGGAAAAAACTATATATATATATATATATATATATATATTTGGCAGGCTTCTTTCAGTTTCTGTCCACAAAGTCAACTAGTAATTCATTTGTCAGCTGAAGGCTTAGTTGAAGACACTTGCTCAAGGTGCCATGCAGTGGAGCTGAACCAGGGACCACGTCGTTGGGAAGCAAATTTCGTATCACACAATATATAAATATGTATACACGTACACACACATACACAGAAGTGCAAATACAGGCATACATATACAGAGATTTATGCCTACATACACTTAACCAAGCATTCACACATGCAAACAACCATAAATCACACCATCTGACACTCAGATACACACAAGAGGATACATCAAACTACAAGAATCACATTCTAACACACACACACACGCACACACACACACACACGCACACACACACGCACACACACACACACATATGCCCACACACATGCACACACACACATGCACACAAAACAAATCAAACTTGTCCAAATATATTAAAATCTAAAAGAAAAGAAATTTTAACAAGCTAATCTGTGCATTGTTTGCCTCAATCAAACTGAAAATAATTATATTTCATTGCCTTGTTGCAAAAATAAGCATTTTGATTGTCATTACATAGATTAATAGCAGAAGATTATTGTTTTGTAAATATTTAAATAGCACACACACACACACACACACGCACACACACACACGCACACACACACACACACATATGCCCACACACATGCACACACACACATGCATACACACACACACTCATATACATGCACATGTACACTCATGCACATGTACAAGCATATATATATATGTCAACATATCCAAATAATCATATACACATGTATTTGCAATAATTTATTTATTTCTAAAATTGAATGAATCCCGTCTACCACCGTGCCTGTTTGTGTGCATGTGTGTGTGCTTGTGTTTGTGTGTGCATAAGCATGTGTAAATATATAAATTTATAAATCATAGTGAAACAAGAAACATAAGATGATGGTGATACAGGCATACAGATATACACACTTATAAATATATATAAGTATATTAATATGTAGATAATACATGCGTGTATATTTATATATATATATACACCCATACCTATATATGCACATATATATATAAAATAACACACACATATATACATACATATATATCTATATATATATCTGTTCACATATATATCTATCTGTCTATCAATCCATCTATCTATTCATCTATCTATTTATCTACCTATTATATATGTGTGTGTGTGTGTATACATTCATACACATATACATATACATATATGTGCATATATACATATATAAATACATATCTACATGCATAGCTACATACACAAATACTTATATATATATATATGTGTGTGTGTGTGTATATATATATATATATGTATATATATATATGTGTGTGCATGTGTGTATGTGTATGTATATATATATAATATATATGTATACATATGTATATATATATATATATATAT
>NC_068994.1:41216911-41219063 GCF_001194135.2 Octopus bimaculoides | reverse complement strand
ATATTTATATATTATAATCTTTAATCAAATTACACTCTGTTAAACAATACCAAAAACAGTTATCTATTTTTTTTTCTTTTCTTTTCAAAATCTCCATTGCCTCATTTGGAATAAAGTTACCTTTTAAAAGCTCAAGTTTCCTTATCTACTGCATTTCATCTTCTCTGTCTGCAATGCCTTTCAGATTGAGATCTCAAATGTAGTTTGCCTCGAGGGACATACAGAAATTGGATTAGAAGTTAACTCTTTGGGAGAAAAAAAAAAATAAAATGACGCATTAATAATATTATAGTATGTTCAGTATTTAGATAAATGTGCCAAAATAAGACTTTTAGCTGTTTGAAAACTTTATTTCCTATTTTGTTTTTAAATATGTAGCATTGATTTTCATATCTATTTAACAGTAGTTAGTATTGTCTAGCAGAATAGATTTCAACAGATTTCAATGATTAGAGCTTCTCAGATAAAATTGTTTCCGTGAAAAATTTACCTGTTATTTCAAACAATAGTTTACTATATACTCATATGACTTTTTTTCTACAGGTATTGGTTTGAAAGTAGAATTTGTAGATCTAATTAATCCATGTTAGCATTCAATAAAACTGAAACTGTGTTATAACATCATGTATTACATGTTTTGAAGATTAAATTAAAGTTTAAGGCAGCGAACTGGCAGAACTATTAGCACATCTGGTAAAATGCTTAGAGGCACTTCATTTGTATTTTACATTTTGAGTTCAATTTCCATGGAGGTCAACTTTGCTTTCCATCTTCTCAGAGTCGATAAGATAAGTACCAGTTGAGCACTGGGATTGATGCAATTGACTCACTTCCTCCCTCTAAAATTGCTGGCCTTGTACCAAAATCTGAAACCAATATTAAATTAAGGTTTAAGGTAATGAGTTGGCAGAACTGTTAACATGCCTGGCAAACTGCTTAATGGCATTTCTGCCATCTTTCTATTATGAGTTCAATTTCATTGAGGTTGACTTTGCCTTCCATTTTATTGGGGTCAATAAAACTGACTTATCCCCCTCCTGCTAAAATTGCAGGTCGTTTGCCAAAATTTGAAATCAATATTAAATTAAGGCTATAATTTCAAAGCAAGTTTAAGTATAACAACACAACACTTACTGTTTGGGAGATTCAATATTGAATATAGAGTCAAATTTCTTATGAACCCCTTGATACCAGCTTAGCTGAAACTGCTCCTAATTCAAGGATATGCACTTCTTGTGTAAAAGTAACCAAGATTAAAATCTTCCATCAAAATTTCATACTAATTTATGTTCTAAACTCAAGCTTAATCATAACATTATTTTCAAAATTAATTAGTGCAAAGTAAGTATATAGCAATAGAAATATTCTTTTATTCTGTTATTCTTTTGTTTCAGTCATTTGACTGTGGCCATGCTGGAGCCACAGTCAAATGACTTGTTTTTGTAAGCCTAGTTCTTATTCTATTGGTTTATTTTGCCGAACTGCTAAGCTTTGGGGACATAAACACACCAGCATCAATTGTCAAGCAATGGTGGGGGACAAACAGAGACACAAAAAAATAAACACACTCACACACACATACACATGATGGGTTACTTTCAGTTTTCATCTACCAAATCCACTTACAAGGCTTTGGTCAGCCCAAGGCTATAGTAGAAGGCACTTACCCAAGGTGCCATGCAATGAAACTGAGCCTGGAACCATGTGGCTGAGCAGCAAACTTCTTACCACACAATCACATCTAGTCAGTCAACTAGTTGAATAAACCATGAGGTGGAACTTGAAAACTCAGGCAAAACAAATTCAAGAATAATAAACTTGTGTTGATATATATATATATATACACACACATCTAGATACATAATCATATACACATACACATACATACACACATATATATATACATATCATCATCATCATCATCATCATCGTTTAACGTCCGCTTTCCATGCTAGCATGGGTTGGACGATTTGACTGAGGACTGGTGAAACCGGATGGCAACACCAGGCTCCAGTCTGATTTGGCAGAGTTTCTACAGCTGGATGCCCTTCCTAACGCCAACCACTCAGAGAGTGTAGTGGGTGCTTTTACGTGTCACCCGCACAAAAACGGCCACGCTCGAAATGGTGTCTTTTATGTGCCACCCGCACAA
>NC_068994.1:41215394-41216727 GCF_001194135.2 Octopus bimaculoides | reverse complement strand
CAGGCAAAACAAATTCAAGAATAATAAACTTGTGTTGATATATATATATATATACATATACATACATACACACACACATATAAAATATTATTGTAATTAATATTAATATTTCCAAAAATGTATGTTAACACTATGATATCAAGGCAATTCAAAATTAGTGAAATTTGAAGTGAACATGTGAAATATTTCCAGTTCGTTGTGCAATAACATGAGTCAGACCAATTCCATCAAGAATTATAACAAAAATGTTATGATTTACACAGAAGGAGGGACATGTAAGGATTCCCATTTGGTGTATGCAGTAGACCACAAAATGGTTTATATTGGTTGCACAACAGAACAATTACAAAAAAGACTTAACGGACAGAGGTGTGATGTCAGGCACAATAACAGTGATTCCATGGAACTTGCAGAGCATTTCACATCAAAAGGGTGTAAATTTGAGGAGGACCTGAGGTTGCACATTCTCAAAAAATACCCTCACCCACACTGCACTTTCAGTCCTCAAAACCCATGATGATAGATATATTTGTGAGCTGTTGACATCTGAGCCTAGAGGAATTAATAAAATGGCAGGTGAACTCCACCATATTTATACTAAACTTTTTGACTGAATAATTTTGTTTCCCCCCATTCTTTTCTTTCTTTCCTTCCTTCCTTCTGCTACCTTTTATGAAAGACTGAAGACTGATGACATCATTTTACTTGGAAAGAAGCGCAGTTATTCTGGTTTAATTTTGAATGTTTCAGCCATTTCCTATCTTTGAATATAATT
Source organism: Octopus bimaculoides (assembly GCF_001194135.2). Lineage (NCBI taxonomy): Eukaryota > Metazoa > Mollusca > Cephalopoda > Octopoda > Octopodidae > Octopus > Octopus bimaculoides. The sequence goes on along the minus strand of NC_068994.1, from coordinate 41,215,952 downwards.
TCATTTCATAGTTTGAACTTGTAAAAGACACACGGAGTGACGAAATATTGTTCCTTCATTTCATTTTCGTTTTAATAAACAAAGTCAATCTCTATTTATTACCAATAACAGTCGCGCTCTTCTTGTTTCTTTACCTTCGTGAAGAGTAACTTTAATCTTGGAATATTATTATTATTATCATTATTATTATTATTAATATCAACCGTATATTCAGTATCTACTGAGTTAGATCTATACTTTTTAATATGTTCATCTTCAATACTTGGTTTTTCAACTATCACACTTGTATCATTACCTTCTTGTTTTAATTTAGTCTAGTTTAAAAAAAAGATTGCTTAATGCATTTACTTCTATCTATATTTCTATTTTTATCATACTCCCTATCAAGTTCCAGCTTATCTAATATTCTATCATTTCCAGGAATTTTATTGTTCTTTTAATTCTGGATATAGCAAATTTTATCTTTAAATCCAACTTCAAATAATACGTGGTTATAGTAATTTTGATTTTGTTTAATATTCGGAAATATTAATATCATTTTTAATATTTTATATTTGT
>NC_068994.1:41210226-41215031 GCF_001194135.2 Octopus bimaculoides | reverse complement strand
GTATGAACAACAAGCAGGTGTATTAGTTTAACACACGAAAGTGAGTAAGTCTTATATGTTTTGAGCCTACGCTCTTCAACAGAAAGGAATATGAGGAAATAAACAGAGAAAATAAAATATACACATATATATGTATAATTATGCACACATGCACACACACACATACACACACACACACACACGCACACACACACACACACACATATATATATATACATATATTTTTGCCCTCTTCCATATATATACATACAAATACTACATAAATATAAATATAATTATACACATTCACGCACACAAACATACAAATATATATATGTGAGTGATAATGAGAGAAAGGGGAGGGAGGAAGAAAATGAGAGAAAGAGAAATGATCGGCTTCCACACAGTTTCTCTCTTTCAAATTCACTCACACAACTCTAATTGGTCTATGTGTATTGTAGAATACATCTACTCAAAGTGTCTATTGTATAAATAGACTACACCTACTCAAACCGAAAGTCACATGGCTTCAAATCAAACTTCTTAACTGAACAGATCTTCCTACAATTTTAATTGGTGAGTTCTGAAGATGTATAGCAAAATTATCACATAATAGCTGCTTTTAATTTAGGTACTAGGCCAGTAAATTTTGAGGGAAGGTGTTAGTCAAGTACATCAGCTGCTATACTTAAATGGCATTTAAGCTTATTGATCCCTGTGGATGAAAAGCAAAGGTGATCTCTGCAGAGTTTAAATGAAGTGTGTAGAGAATCAGAAGAAATACTGCACAGCATTTCTACTGGTGGTCTAAGAACGATACCAGTTTGCTACCCTCAGTATAATGGCTCTGCTATCTCCTGAGCATGCAACACCACTAAGCTTACTGTTAGAAATAACAATCAAACACGCTTCAAAAAACTTTCTACCATCTTAACCAGGAAACACACTGGACAATGTAGTCTTTGAAATAACTAAATTAAAAGCCAAAATGATCAAGGCTGGAATGCTTCTGATCAAAATTTCGTTCTATCAGTTCATACCTGGGATTAAACAACAACAAAAATAACATTATTGTATAACAAAATATTTGGCAGAAAACAAAACATTAGAATAATAGGAGTAAGATATAGGATGTCAGAATGTTTTTGTTCTATAGATACAGCAGGAATCAAAACACCAGTTTTCTATTTACTAAGAAATGAGCAGCAGCACAACACTGAATAATGCCTTGTAATATGTTAACAACTGATAAACAGCTGGAACACACATATTAATAATATATGTAATTGCATATACAATACCACATGTATATGTGCAACACATTATTCATTCATCATATTTATGAAAATGGATTCCTAGCTTTGCTTTGAATCTTTATGATATACGGTACATTACATAACAACTCATACAATAAATATTCATATACCACAGTAGATGCAATTTCATATACAATACAAACATACATGCAATACAAACACAAACATATATCCATGAAATAAATAGAATTACTGTAGCAAAATATCAAATGCCAAATACTGTTAAAACATAGTCAAACTATTGATAAACAACTTTATTTTGAGAAACACTAGACATAGTTTGTAAATAATTTCTGCCCTTTGATCTGTTGATATTTCAATCTAAACTTCGAGGATTCCTCTGGCTTTTCTACAGAATTTTTTTCTTCTTCAAAGGTACCACCTAGCTGTCAGCTTACTAATTAGAGATGACAGAGAAGAGAAATTTACTAAGGAAGATAGAAATGAGTGTAGACATTAGATGAGAGCTGTGCAGGTGAATTAAACAGTAGAATGGCTGGTTTCATATATTTTTGAAGATAGATGACAACAACAATTGCATGAAGAAAAATATTTACTTGCCTTTTTTGCAGGGAAAACACGGTTGTATAGGTTCAAAACAGGAATATATGAGTTACAATTTTATGCATTAATATATGCAAGAATACACTTGCACAGACGTATGGCAAGTGCAGTAGAATCATGGCAGAAAGGTTAAGAAGTATGTTTCCAGATTTAGTCTTACAGCAGAAAACTTGGGTAAATGTCTTTTGCCATAACCTCTGATTGATCAATAATTTGAGAGAGGAATTTGGTTGACAAGAACTATTTGGAAGAACTTAGCTTCATTATCGTTGTTTTCACATTCACTTGTTCATGTTTTCATGGGCTGGGCAAAATTTATTGAGGTAAATTCTCTATGAACAGACATGTTCTGGTAAAATATCAGAAACGAATAACACTGCTTGTACAACAATTACAAAACATACACACGCCCACACTCACATGCACTCATATAAACTCACATCAACAACGACGACGATGACGATTTGAAAACATTTTTACTTACATTTATATGCTTCTGTGAAATCTCATTTAACAGTAAACTCTTTAAAGACTTTTTAAATTAATGAATGTGGTTTTATTACCCCATTTTCCTTGTTTTCTAGATAACTTTTCAAGTATGACATGCTTTAATTTCTTCCATAATATGCTTGAAGTTGATTGCCTCCCCTCCTCTAACAACCTCTCTATTACATTCTCCCTTAGTCTCTGTCTCCCCTATTTTCTCTCCTCTACCTATCACAGTCTTTCTACTGTCTTTCTTTCTCTTTCTTCCCTTCCTTTTATTCCCTCTACTTTTTAAATAACTTTTGTTTCTAGAATATATATTATGTGTGCAAGTGTTCTTTCCGCATTACCTGCCACCAAGCCAAGTATGTGCACTCATCCAACAATTTTTATGTTAACTCTCTGTATCTCTCTTTTACTCTTTATCCCTGTCTCTAGACAACAAAATCAACAAACTAAGAAACATTTATATTGACTATTAAATATATATACATACACACACACATATATATAAATATGCATGTGTGTGTGTGTGTGTGTGTGTGTGTGTGTGTGTGTTTGTGCATAGACACACACAGAAGCATGTGTGCATATGTATTTGTGTATTTTGCTGATATCCACCATGAAAAGACATAAACATCAGTGGAAAAAAAAGAAATCAGTGCTTCATGAATGAAATCCCTTGCAATATTTGTTCAGAATCGAGTTACAGACACTCCGTTGTCTTTTCTGCCATCAGGAAATACTCTGGACCAGTGACTGAAAATGTCTTATAACCAAGCACTCTAATTTTGTTCACAAATTATGATGTATAATATAAAATAAATACATAAAAATAAACAACTATAATAAAATAAAAGTAAGGGTACGATAAAGTTTCAATTCCCAGCTAAAGCTATGTCACTACACTTGTACAACATATATGTGGTAAAAGCATGAACATCACATTTATCATTTCTATTTTTGGTACTATTTATCAAGAAATCAGCTAACTGTCATTGGCTTACAGTATAAATATATATCCATCCTTACAGTATGCATATAGATGTCTAAATCATTAGAATATGTTATAGAAGAATAAATAGAGATCAATAAATTTCCCTGTATGAATCCTTGAATGGATAGAGGATAATTTATTTCAACACTAAATTGAAAACGTACACATGCACACATACTCAATCACATGCATTAATATATCATGAATTATACTTCCACATGATTTGATTGCTTATTAATGAAATTTAAGAAAGGAGATTATAAGTTTTATGTTAGAACATAAATGAAAGGGATGAATGGAAGAGTAACAGGGACACTACAGTTTAAGCCTCATGTTTTCTTTGTAATATTTACATAGATTAAGGTGTCGAGCTGGCAGAAACGTTAGCATGCCAGGTAAAATGCTTAGCGGCATTTCAACCATCTTTATAATCTGAGATCAAATTTTGCCAAGGTTGATGGAAGAGCAACCGGATGCTATTGCTTGGGTGTGATGTTTTCTTTGTACTATTTACTTAGATTAACGTAGCGAGCTAGCAGAAACATTAACATGCCGGGCGAAATGCTTAGCTGTATTTTGTCTGCCATTACGTTTTGAGTTCAAATTCTGCCGAGGTCGACTTTGCCTTTCATCCTTTAGGGGTCGATAAATTAAGTACCAGTTACGCACTGGTGTCGATGTAATCGACTTAATCCCTTTGTATGTCCTTGTTTGTCCCCTCTATGTTTAGCCCCTTGTGGGCAATAAAGAAATAAGAAATGCTAACATGTCAAGTAAAATGCTTAGCAGCATTTCATCCTTCTTTATGTTCTGAGTTCAAATCTTGCCAAGGTCGATGGAAGAGTAACCAAAATGCTATAGCTTGGGTCTCAGGTTTCCCTTGTAATATTTACTTGGATTATGGTGGTGAGCCAGCAGGATCACTAGCAAAATGCTTAGCAACATTTCATCCATCTTTATGTTCTGAGTTCAAATTCTGCCAAGGTCGATTTTACTTTTGTCTTTTCAGGGTCAATAGAATAGGTAGCAGTTGATCACTGGGTTTGATGTAATCAACTTATCCCTCCATCATAATTGTTGGCTTTGTGCCAAAATGTGAAACCAATATTTCCTTAGATATGAGATAGATTGGTATTCATTTATTCTTCTTTTCTTTCGTTTTCCTTGTCTCAGTTATTGGACTCTAGTCATTCTGGGGTACTACTTTGAAAGGTTTTGTTGATCAGATCAACCCTAACATTTTTCGTTTTGTTAAGTTTGGTACTTCTATTTGTCTCTTATGCAAAACTGCTAAGTTGCAAGGATGTAACGATGTAAACAAACCTACACCAGTTGTCAAACAGTGAAGAGGACAATGAAGACATGCATAAACACACACACATATATGTATGGACATACATAGATATATATGCATATATATATACATACATATATATATATATATATATATATATATATATATA
>NC_068994.1:41198931-41209939 GCF_001194135.2 Octopus bimaculoides | reverse complement strand
TATATATATATATATATATATATATATATATATATTATGACACACATTGAAAAATGTCAATTATTATTGTATTTTTGCATAATCATGTCCAAGCTGTTTGTTCTTCAATAGATTAGAGGATTGTTTCCTTGCTTGGAAACAAAGTAGCGAGGGTTGACACAAGAAAGCACATCCAGATGTAAAAAATTCTGCCTCAGTGTAGCCACATCTGACTCGTGCAATCATGGGAAAATAGATGCTACAATGATGACGACAATAATAATGATGATGATGAGGATAATGATTATAACAATGGTGATGTTAGAGTCAAAGCCTGTCTTCATAAGTTCCCATACGATATTGTCTCTATTAATAGTTTGTTTACTGATACCATCAAAAGCTTTGCTTTTGTCATACTTAGAAACTGACATTAAAAACTACAAGCTTAAAGATATTTTAGTAAAACAATTCTTTTTAATGAATAATGACAGAGATTCTGACCTTTCATTAATCATTTTCAAAATACAAAACTTCCAATTATATACAAGATGTAAAAGAAAAATTGTACAATGTTCTAACAAAGTGCATTCCCAGACACAATTTGAGAAAACAGAAATTGTTAATTATTATTTATCTATATTTAGAATTCAACTTTTTACCAACAAATTTCAGTGTTTGGTGCTTTCTGTTGAAATTATGATTAGTAAAACATTCAGTTTGTATTAAGGAAATATGAACTGATACAGAAAGACTATAGAAATCAATAGAAATCTTAGCCAAAATATAATTGCTAAAGTGAAACTGTAGAAGCTGAGGAAACTAATGATGGTTGTGTTGACAAATGGTAAATACAGAAAGTTTGTAAAGTCAAATAAATTACGAGATGGTATCAAAAAGTTCCCAGACTAGTTCTGTAGTTCTGCCAACAGATGGCAGCACATGGTTGTGTGTGCAGTGAGAGCTAGCAATGACCTTCATGAGGCAGTTTGCTGTGTGACATTGCTGTGTTTACTTTGCAAGTTTTGAAATTTCTGTTTTTGTGATCACACGTATGCTGTAGTCAGTGATTTTGTCATGGACAGGAAGCTCGAATGAAGAGCCAACATGAAATTTTGTGTTAAACTTGGGAAGTCTGCTACAGAGACATTGAACATGCTTCAGCAAGATTACGGTGATGAGGCAATGGGTTGTACGCAATGATTTGAGTGGCATAGGTGCATCCCTGGAAGATGATCAGTGATCTGGAAGATCTGCCACGGGGGTCACCCCTGGAAATGGGAATAAAATTCATCAGCTTGTACATGAGGATTGTCAGAGGACAATCAATGACATTGTTGATGTTGTTGATCTATTATATCAGGCCATGCAGGCAATTCTATCATCTGAATTGAACATACAGAGTGTTTCTGCCAAGTTTGTTCCCCACTTGACCATTGAGCAGAAAGAACATCACATCAGTGTCTCAAGATCTCCACCAGTGTGCCACTGATAACTCATCCTTCATGGTGAGGATCATGAGTGGCGAGAAAAGTTGAGTGTACAGGTATGACTCTGAGATAAAGCAGCAGTTATCACCATGGAAAAACCCTTCATCTCCATGACCGAAGAATGCACGACAGAGCTGCAGCACAATCAGTTGCATGCTCATCATTTTTTTTAACATCCGTGATACTGTATTAATTTTTTTACAAGCCAAGAATTCTTTCACATGGAATTTCATCTATCAACACACCAAATGCCCTGATGAGGCTTATATATAAGGGAATTGAATTGTTTATATATCAAAAGATGTATATAGGTCAAAACAAATTGTTGGCTTTTTTGGTTTATTTGTCTATCTGTCTAACTGTCTGTCTGTCTGTTTCTCTCTCTCTATCTATCTATCTATATATATATATATATCTTTCCAGATGGTTAAGCCATTACTCACCTTTTCAACAAAACACCTGTTCCTGTCCCTCTAGCATACATTCTTCACATTCAATATTGTACCCAACACAGCTGAAGGGGTCTAATCTTTTATGGGCACTTGGTGGCCTCACTAGTTCTAGGACCACGAAGAAAAGCACCTAGTAATTTCTGTGAAGTGGCTGTCATTAGGAAGAGCATCAAGCTGTAGAAACCATGTCAAAGTAATCATTGGGACTCAGTACAGTCCACTGGCTCATTTGTTCATATCAACCCATTCAACCAATGCCATGATGATACTGAATTGCATACACCACACACACACACAAACAAAAACAGATTGCAACATGTATGTGTGTAGGCCAAGCTGAATGCATGCGTGCGTATAAAAATAATCCTTCTTATTATAAGCACAAGCCTGAAATTTGGTGGGAGGGGCTAGTTGATTGACCTCAGTGTTCAACTGGACCCTAAGAGGACATATATTAACATTGAACTCATGATGTAAAAAACAAATGAAATGCCACTAAGCATTTTGTCCCATGTGCTAACAATTCTGCCAAATTTCCCCCTTCAATAATAACCCTTTCTACCACAGGCACAAAATCTGAAATTTGGTGGTGTGGATAGTCGATTAGATCAAGCCCAGTGTTCAACTGTTACTTATTTTATCGACCCTGAAAGGATGAAAGGCAAAGTGAAGCTCAGCAGAATTTGAACTCAGAATGTAACGCCAGACAAAATGCTGCTAAGCATTATGCCTGGCGTGCTAACAATTCTGCCAGCTTACTGCCTTCAGTAATAATAATAATAATAATAATAATAATAATAATAATAATCTTTTCTACTAAAGGCACAAGGCCTGAAATTTGGGGGTGGGGACTTATTTTATCAACCCTAAAAAGATGAAAGGCAAAGTGGACCTTGAGAGAATTTGAACTTGGAATGTAAAGCCAGACAAAATGCCAGTGAGCATTTTGCCCAGGGTGCTCATGATTCTGCCAGCTCACCACCTGAAAATTTGTGAGAAGGAAGGATAGTTAATTACATTTACCCCAGTAGGTAAGGTTACCTTCACAAGTCATATCAACACATATGAGCCAGTTTCCTGGTTTCATGGCATATATATTCCCCACCTGGATGGTATTGCTGGTCTCTCACAAGGTTAATCATTTTTGCCAGGTGAGTGGAATGGAGCAATGTGAAATGAAGTGTTTTGCTGAAGAACACAATGCATTACCCGGTCCGGGAATTAAAATCACAATCTTATGATCATAACTCCAACACCCTAACCACTAAGTCACGTGCCTTCACATCAGGCCCAGAACTCAACTGCCTCTTATTTTATCAACCCTGACAGGATGAAAGGTGAAGTCTACCTTGGTGGAATTTGAATCCAAAATGTAAGGACAAATGAAATACCACCAACTAATTTTGTCTGGCATGCTAACAACTCTTCCAGCTCACCAAATTTATGTACGTATAAAAATAATGGAAAGCAAACGTCAGCAGCTACTCAGTCTCAACTAAGTTTAAAGCAGATTGCTATGGAAATCGTTTTCCATTTCTCTCAGTTGTAAGTATTCATAAAAAAAATATCTAAAATCATTTATATAACACTGCTGATATCATATAAATCTATGTGAGATTATTTTATAAATCAGTAATATATTAAGTAAATTTTGAAACAAAATATATCACCTCTGATAAAGAATTGTTTGTTGATATACTAGACTCTCTTATAATGTTGTTGTTGTTTTTATTTTTGTTGTTGTTGTTGCTGTTGTTGTTGTTTTCACTTCATAAATAATCCTTGATCTGTTTCAATGTATCAGAATATAAGATGTTGGCTAAATATAATTTTCAAAGTTGGTAAATGTAATGAAAGAAATATTTAAGAATATGTGTGTATGTGTGTGTGTGTGAGCATGTGTACATGTGTGTGTACATGTGTGTGTGTGCATCTATGTGTGTGTGAGTGCATACATACATATGCACACATATATAGATACACATATATATTGAAAATATGTATTTTAAATGTGTGTGTGTGTGTGTAAATGTGTGGTAAAACGTTTGCTACCCAACCATAATTCTTTGTCCAGTTCTACTGTGTGGTACCTTGAGCAAGTGTCTTCTACGATAGCCCCAGTCTGACCAAAGTGTTGTAAGTGGATTTGGAAGACAGAAACTGAAAGAAGCCCATTGTATATATGTGTGTATGTGTGTGTGTGTATGCATATGTGTGCGTGTATGTTGGTGTCTATGCTTCTGTTTGTCCCTATTACTGCTTGACAACCAGTGTTGGTTTGTTTACATCCTTATAACTTAGTAGTTCAGCAAAAAAGAGTCCAATAAATATCAGGCTTAAAAATAGATACTGGAGTCAATTTGTTGGACTAAGTCCTTCAAGGCAGTGCCCCAGCAAGGCTGAAACAAGTAAAAGAATAAAAGATTATGTCTATATGCAGTGGCAGACTGGCCAGGTTGCCAGCTTGCCCGATGGTAAGTGGACCCCTGAGCCTTTAGAATCCATATATGGGGGCCCATCCCCTCAAGTTTGAGAATTTTTTATTTACTCCTGGAAGAATGTACTAATTATTTCAGTCTGGCTGTGTTTGTAGACAGTTGAAAAGAATATTTCTAACAAAAAAAAAAAAAAAATTAAATGATAGCATTGTAGTTGTAGGTGAGCCACCTTGTAGTTGCAGGTACGCCCCCTTAGTCTCTTGGCAACCAGCATTTTTAGACCCAGTTCGCCATTGTCTATATGTATATATGTATACCTACATACAAACATATATACATGCATAAATAATCACATACACAAATGCACACTCAAACACACTCATAAATATATATGTTGAACTGCTTCATTCAAAGAATCCAAAATGGCTGAATCATAAAATGTTTGCTTAAGTCAAGATGCTATGAAAAGAAACTAGAAACTCAAAGATTGCTTGATGCGAAAAATTGTAATCTTTTTGCTTTATATTCCAGCATGAATTGTGGTTTGTACAGCCTTTCTTTTAAAAAGGACATGTTGATGTATTACATAGGAACATCAAGATGCAAAAGCAAGTATTTCTAATCCTCTCAGCTGTATGCACAACATTGTGCATTGATCTTATCTACCATGTTAAGGAGACGAATAATCCAATTACGTATCTGGGAGATGTAGCCACTGATATCCAGTCTGTAAAGGGAATCCTTTCAAACAGGCACAAATTGATTTGGTTTAGCCAATTACAACAGGGTGGTAATGCAAATTCCCATCTGTTCAATGTCACCCAAACAGGTAAACTTTATGCCATTCAACCTTTGGATGCAGAAATTCTTTGTGAATATGATAAAGAATGTTCTAGAATAATTGTTGTTGCAGTGAGGTTCCAACAATCATTTATTAAGATATTAGAAATAAAAGTTATAATAAGTGATGTGAATGATCATAAGCCTGAGTTCCTAAAGGACCAAATTTTACTTCAGTTCTCTGAAGGTGATGGGAAAGGCATCACTAAACACATACCCAATGCAGTGGACAAAGATGTGGGTACTTTGAACTCTCAGATTAATTACAAACTTCTAAAACATGAAGGTGATCCATTTGAACTCACAGTTTCTGAAAATGTAGATAGCACATCAACTCTTGGTATAAAACTGAAAGAAAGAATTGATCGAGAGAAAAATGATTCATATAAAATTCAAATTATTGCAGAAGATAGTGGATTTCCATCACAGAAAAGCCAGTTAGAAATTTTGATAACAGTGGAAGATATTAATGACAATGTCCCATCTTTTGTTCACAATGTATACAATATAACTGTTATATATAAGCATCAGTGGAGCAAACCAATAGCCACATTGTCAGCTATTGATCAAGATTCTGGAGACAATGGGAAAATTTCCTACCACTTCAGTACAAAAACTTCAATGATAAATAGATCTTTTTTTCAATTGAATGAAAAAACAGGTCAACTTTTCTTCACAGAAAATTTCAATTCTAAATTGAACCAGTCATGCAAGCTTTTCATCAAAGCTACAGATCAAGGTAACCCACCTCTTAGTTCCATAGCACTGATGCTGGTAAACATTATAAACCAACAAAACAAGGCGCCAAAAATAGATATAAATTTCATCTCAAAAGAAAAGGAAGAAAAGGTATATATTTCTGAAGCGATTGAAATTGGAAGCTTTATTGCATTTGTTAAAATTACAGATGATGATGCTGGTAAAAATGGAGAAGTTTATTGTAATCTCAGAGCTAAGAAATTTGAACTTGTGAGTTTAGGTTCAAATAAATATAAAGTGATTATCAAAGAAGCAATAGATCGAGAACTGGAAGTCAGTGTCAATTTCACCATTTCTTGTAGAGATCATGGAACGCCTCCTTTAGAGACAAACAAGTCAGTTATTATAGAACTAGAAGACATCAATGATGTGAGACCACAATTTTCTAAAGATGAATTTAAATTTTCCGTGCATGAAAATCAGAAGCCAAATTTCCCCATTGGACTTGTCAGTGCAAATGACTTAGATTTAGGCCCAGGAGGGCAATTGTCCTATTTCTTGATATCAAAGAAGGGAGTACGTCTGCCTTTTGAAATTTCTGACTTTGGTTTTATTTCAACGACAGATGCTTTAGACCGAGAAGAAGAAGAAGAATATAATTTTCAAATACTTGTGAAAGATAATGGGATTCCATTTCTCAATAATACTGTAAATACAACTGTAACTGTCTTGGACCAAAATGACAATACTCCTTACTTTATTTTCCCCCGTCACTCCAATTTTATTATGGACGTTTATTTTTACTCTTGGGGATCCAGAAACATAACTGTTCTCAGAGCTGTGGATGATGATATTAACATTAATGCCTTTCTTCAATATGAAATATCAGCAGGTAATCAGAAGAATTTATTTCAGCTTGACAAATACTCTGGTGTGCTCTCTTTTACACGACAACTATTCCAGAAAGATGCTGGATTGTATCACCTTCAAATCATTGCTAAAGACAGTGGCTCACCTATTTTATCCACATCGACTAATTTATCTTTAAAAGTGACTGTTAGTAATGCTACCTCTTCATTTTCAAGCAAGTTTCTACAGCAAGAGCCCCATAGTGTACGCATCTATCTTGTACTAATTGTGATATTTGTGGCTCTTGCGCTCTCAGTGAGTATGGTCGTAATTACAGCACTTTGTGTTGTACGAACTAACCAACAAAAAAACTTTCTGTGTTATCAGAGGAAAAATGCCTCATCACAGTCACTTAAAGGGGTGAAGCAACAGGAACATTTATACCAACCTGCAGCAAATGATTCATATTCACAGGATTTTAATTCAAAACAAGAATCTTGCAAGCAGCATGAGTTAGCCTACAGCTGGAAAGGTTCCACTCCCAGAATACATAGTGAGATGCAAACAGAATGGAAACATCAAGTAAGTGTTTTTCTTGATTAGTTTTTGTTCATATAGATTTAATAGCATTTATTTCTTGAGGAATTCTTATATTGTTTCAAGAATAAGTTGAGATATCTTTTGTGCAAAAGGAATAAAAAAAATGTGGTCATATTGCAAGTAAGGTATTATTTTCAGATATTATCTTGGACATAGAATTAAGCTTTATTTGAAAAGCTTATAGTACTATCTAATTATGTTGCGTACATATACACATACATGTGTATGTATATGTGTGTGTGTGTGTGTACATATGCATATATACACATACTAACATACATATTTAATGCATGTACATGTATGTGGCTATAAGTATATGAACACACACATATATATATCAAGAGAGATAGAGAGAGAAAGCGAAAGAGAGATGAGAAATTTTGATAAACACAAGTTTATACAGATTTTTCTTAGGTATGTAGGAACAAACAATACAAACAATTTCATTGTAATTTCTTCTACAGTCGCTATGTACATCATAACTAGTAATACTACTAAGCATAGTACTTACTTAACCACACTACTGGAAGCAGACTGGAGGATGACAATCTATGTAGAGCTCTAAACTTAACAGTAGCAGTTGTACATCTCTTTTGTTCACACAAGACACGTTATACAGTTCTATATTTAAGAGATGAGAAATAATGTACACTATGTACATTATTTACATTTGACAGATATTTGTCCTCATCTTGTTTGTTGTTAACACAACATTTCGGCTGATATACCCTCCAAACTTCATCAGGTGTCTTTGGGAAATTTCGAACCTTGGTTCTCATTCCTAAGGTATTTTTCGATGTTATTATTATTATTATTATTATTATTATTATTATTACTATTATTATTATTATTATTATTCAGGTCACTGCCTGGAATCAAACTCGGAATCTTGGGGTTAGTAGCCCATGCTCTTAATCACTACGGGCATATGGCATAGCAGTTAAGAGCACGACTACTAACCCCAAGATTCTGAGACAGTGACCTGAATAATAATAATAATAATAATAATAACATCGAAAAATACCTTAGGAATGAGAACCCAGGTTCGAAATTTCCCAAAGACACCTGATGAAGGCAGCCAAAACATTGTGTTAACAGCAAACAAGATGAGGACAAATATCCGTCAAATGTAAATAATGTACACATTATATTTTTTTATTTGTTTCAGTCGTTTGACTGTGGCCATGCTGGAGCACCGTCTTTTTATTTAAATCAACTCCACGACTTATTCTTTGTAAGCCTAGTACACTCGCCCAAGGTGCCACACAGTGGGACTGAACCTGGGACCATGTAGTTGGTAAGCAAGCTACTTACCACACAGCCACTCATGTGTCTATATATATATTTATTCTCTTATTCTTTTACTTGTTTCAGTCATTTAACTGTGGCCATGTTGGAGCACCACCTTTAGTCAAACAAATCGACACCAGAGCTTATTCTTTGTAAGCCTAGTACTTATTCTATCGGACTTATTAGCTGAACCACTAAGTTATGGGGAAGTGAATGCACCAGCATTTGTTGTCAAGCAATGTTGGGGGCATAAACACGGGCACACAAACATATACACACACACACATATATATATATACATATATATATATATATGCATATATACATATAGTCAATCCAAACATGAACAAACAAGAAAAAGCAACAACGCGAGGACGTGGAATAAGTACAGTGTTATTGAACGCTCAGGAAAGGAAAGAAAAGAAAGAGGATTTTTTCGAGCAAGGCTCTTCATCAGAAATATAGAAAACGTCCACAGAAGGGAAGACGGAGAAAGAAAATTACCAACGATACACACGCGGTCACATATTGAAATATATATATATATATTATGTACTAACGAATTTAAAGAGATATCATTAGCTAATAACAAATTCTTTAACTCCCATGATAAACGTAATATTCAATGCAGACATAAATTAAATTACTTATATAATAAGTTTAGATAACTAATTTATTTATTTAAACCTAGTATTAAATACCAACTTATAGTTATGATCAGTAGCGTAAAAGACATCAAATTAGGGTTAGAATACACTTTAATCATCACAATATTATACAAAATTGGAACATATAACTTCCTTTACTTTAAGTATTCAACGATAATATAAGCAGTCTTTTAAAATGTTTCATAACATTATTAAAGTAATATATAACTTTCATATTTGGTATAGTTATTATTCTGTGTAAATCTGAGAGTTTTAAGTATTTTAGTATTATTAATCTTCATTAAACTTCTTATTTTAGGTAGATTTTCTTTTTCGATAGTTTCGTTATTATTTTAGTAATTATAACACGTACTTGCCTCTGGTAATGGACGCCATATTTATCACGTGACTTTTCAGTATTTATTTTCATAGCATTATTTACGTAATATAGAATTTTCGTATGTGAGTAGTTATTACTCTGCGTTAATTTGCAAGTTTAAGTATTTTAGTATTTTTAATCCTCAAGAATCTTTTTTATTTTAGGTAGATTTTCTTATTCGATATTTTCGTTATTATTTTAGTAATTATAATACGCAGGTACTTCTGGGTAATATACGCCATATTTATCACGTGACCTTTTAGTATAAATTCTATAGCACATGTTGGTTTAATCTACAGTCACCAGCCGGCAGATAAATCATGTTTTCGTATTTTAATTTTATAAACAATATTGACATCCGTCTTTTAGTAACTTTGTACACTAACACATTTTTTTTTACTATTATCTACTTATTCCATAATGTTTTAACCTTGTTTACTATAATACTATAATATTTTTAGATTGTAACTCTTAATAATTATATTAATACCGTTAATGTAGGGATTAGTTTACAGATTTTGTCTCTTTATATATATTTTTATTTCTCATGTTTATGTTTATTCTCTGAATGATTTTAGGTATTTTCTTAGGGATTTGACCTGAAGAGTGTCTGATTTGGGGAGTAAAATCATCTCCCCGTTCTAATGAACTCGGATAAAATTTGATTATGATTTTATATAGTCCTATTTCAGTCATGAAACGCGCATAGTCTATGTACTAGCACTAATTTTCTACATTTAGACTTCCATACTGTATGTTATCGTATTAATTTTTACTGTCCAATTTATAAATTTGACTTTAAAAATTTTTTAAATTAATATTTCTATGATTTATTTATATATGTTATTTAATTTAAATTTTTAGATTAAAATCTTAGATATATTAAGATGGTATATGCCTTACAGCATGGATTTGGACGGGTTCTGAGTTGTAGAGTAGTGGTTCGTCTCTAAATTAGTTATGTACATATATATTATATATTAGGAAACCCAGTAAGGTTGGAATAAATTTAAGTCATGCTCTTTCATATATATCAATGGCAATGCCAGTACTACCTGACTGGCACCTGTGCCAGTGGCATGTGAAAGAGCACCCACTACACTCTCTGAGTGGTTGGCATTAGGAAGGGCATCCAGCTGTATAAACCTTGCCAGATGAAATTGGAGTGTGTTGCCATTAATAGCCAGTGAGAATGTATCGTAGCTCTTTGCTCCGACATTCGAAACTCCGAGTAAAGATTATAATGACAACCTTTTACTGTTTGTTCTAAATTATAACATATATAAATAATCATATATTTATCTAATATCAAAGTCTCATTCTTTTGTTGTTACTTTTTATTATTATT
>NC_068994.1:41169111-41198921 GCF_001194135.2 Octopus bimaculoides | reverse complement strand
TATATATATATATATATATATATATATATGAAGATGTGTGACCTAGTGGGTGGAGTTGTTGCACTCATATGCAAAAAAACTTAATTTCACATTGCTCTGTGGCCACATCCTTCAGATATGTAGCATATCATGCACCTCTACAGGTAATGTCAATTTGAAACAAACATGTGAGCTATTAAACAACACAAGCATTTAATCACTATAAGCAAATCATCTGTGCAGGTGTTTCAGCAAGAAGTTGCAGAGCTTTCATCTATCATTTATGACAAGTGAGTTCACTAAATATAAGTATGTGTGTGAGAGTATAGATACAGATATATACAAATATTATCATCGTCCTCGTCATTTTAACGTCCACTTTTCTATGCTTGCATGGGTCAGATGGGGTTTGTTGAATCAAATTTTCTGTTTCTGGATGACCTTCCTGTCACCAACACTCACCTGCTTCCAGCTGATACTTCCTATGATCAGACATATTTTCCATGGAAGACTAGAAACGAACAACATCACATGTATAAAAGTGATGTTCATTTACCAGTTCTGACGATGAGGGTTCCAGTTGATCCAATCAATGGAATAGCCTGCTAATGAAAATGGGCAAGTGGCCAAGCACTCCACAGACATGTGTATCCTTAATGTAGTTCTCAGGGAGATTCAGCATGACAAGGCCGGCCCTTTGAAATACAGGTGCTATGCATGTTTGCCAGTGGAGTGGACTGGAGCAATATGAAATAAAGTGTCTTGCTCAAGAACAGAATGTGTTGGTGGGAATTGAACTCACAACCTCATGATCATGAACCTTATACCCTAACCACTAAGCCATGAAGCACTTTCGCTATATGCATATATATGTATATATATCAGGTGGCTTTTAAGCTAGCTCCTGTGGAGGGCTCTTCGTTAGGCCTTGGGCCCAACAATGACTCTTCATGCATTGAGTACATCTTAAATTTTATTAAACTTGAACAATATTTTTCAAGCAATGAACAATTTTCATCAAAACAATGATATAATTTGTTGATTTGAAAGTTATTGTAAAGTTGCATGATAAACAGCAGTACAACTACCATCACCACCATCTCTGCTGTACACACACCATTCAGGCTTCTGACGCCACCACCATCAATACCTTTGACTTCGCTACCTTCCCCTCTACCACCACCACCACTGTCTTTCACATCACTTACTCTCACCATCATCCCTGACCGCCTCGGCTACTACCACTACCACCACCACCACCATCATCACCGCCATCTCTGCCTCTATCACAACTATTATTACTATCACCCCATTTCAATCACAAAAAAGCTAAATGTGTGTGTAAATGAATTGTGTTCAATTCCTCTTTCTCTCACATACCCACTCTTTCTCACTCTCTTATTATTACTCTCACTGTCACCATCAACACTACTACTTGTAATAAAAACATCATCAACTCTCCCTGAATTTCTTTGTCTCTCCAATCTGATTTGGCAAGGTTTCTACAGCTGAATGCCCTTCCTAACGCCAAGCACTCCCAGAGTGTAGTGGGTGCTTTTTACGTATCACTGGCACGGGGCCCAGTCACTTGACACTGGCATCGACCACACTCGAATGGTGCTTTATACATACCACTGTCACAGGAACCAATCAGGCGGCACACACAAACACACACGCACATAGACACATTTGTAAAATAAATGAAAGACATGATTGGTTTGCAAAATACAAATATTATTTGGTATATACTACATTTATTTTATTACATACATGTAAATATGTACATACACATATATAAAGATAAAAAAAACAGCATGAAAATGATTAATCAACTGTAAAATTGAAATCTTGCAAGACAAGGAATTATAGTTAAGCTAAGAATTAATTACCATTTAAATATAAAAAATTCTGGAAGTGTGGAGGGGAGGAATATCTCAATGACAGTAATACATAGAATATTGATAAATACTTTTGTAAAATTACAGGAATATTATTGGAATGTATTATATTTTCTTTGAAATATATTTAAGACTGATTTGCTTTTCTTTTTTCTTTTCATAAGAGGACAAACAATATGATGAGCTATTTCAGATACAATTTGTGATCATACGAAATAAACTGCATCATGGTTATAATATAGAAAGATCAAAGAAATGCAAACTTAAGAAGTATTATATCTTTTTCCTGTCTTTGTCATTAACAGAAATATTATTGAAATGTTTTTGAGTATTATTTTTTTATGAACAAGTATTAATATTACAAACTACCGCAATCGTTATAATTATTATTACCATCATTGGAAGGAGATTGATAAGGAGTAAAGGTAATGTGCTTGATCAAAGAACAAACTGTAGGCAGAGATATGGCTGTGTGGTTAAGATGTTCGCTTCACAGCAACAGGTTACTGGGTCCAATCTCACTGCACAGCAATTTGTTTGAGTATCTTCTACAATAGCTATGGGTTAACCTGTACTTTCTGAGTGGAACTTGGTCGACAAAAACTGTGTAGCAGCCCCTTGCATCATCATCACCACCACCACCACCACTGCAGTGGAACTTTGATTCATAAATAAATACATAAATAAGTACTGAGGCTGATGCCCCAGCATGGCCATACAAAATGACTGAAACAAGTAAAGATTAAATATATTACATGAATCAGAACTGAAATAAATTTAAGTATCATAGAACTTCTCTGTGGGTTCCATTCTTATTCATATTTGACCCACAGTTAAGCTTTATATTACATATATACATATACATACATACATACATTTATATATGTACATACATACATACTTACATACACACACATATATATAAATATGTGTGTGTGTGTAATACTAAGCTGGACTGTGGGTTAAATAGGAATGAGAATGGAACCTCTGATCTTAGATCAAGTTGATCTTGATTTACAAAGCTCAGCATGATGGGCAGTCACTAACACCTAAAAGGGTTTTCTGAAGGAAACAATCCAATACATGTGATAAGATATAAACTAGCAGCCCCCTTATCACATACACACACACATGCGTGCACACACACATGCGCGCACACACAAATATATGTTGGTGACAGGAAAGACGTTTGACTGCAAAAAAATCCACCTCAAATTCTGATAGCTGTCATTGTTGTTTATTGTCATCATCAGTGTTTTGATGTTTTTGTTTTGTTTCCCCCACTCCATTCTTTTGTATTTGATAGATCTGCTTCATCACACATTGCCATTTGTTTTGGTTTTTCCCTTTGCCTTTTTCATAAAGCCCAACACCTTAAGATCTGATGTCACAATCTCACAATGTAAATGCAACTAATTATCATCAATGCTTATACGTTGATTTGGTGATGTCTTACTCCTAGTTATTATTTAAGATCTGAATGAGTTAGTTTTTTTTCTTTCTGTTAGATGTGAATGATTTTAAATCGTCTAGTTTGAAATTTAATAAAACTTGTTTTGAAATTTATAGAACTTCCTTGATGATATGGTCATAATATATGATGGGCCAAGAATACAAAGTTCTTTTAAGCCAGAATTTCTTGGAAATTACAATGAAATGTCAGAGGTATCCTCCTGTAATTACACTGGACATGGCTGGACTGAAGCAGATGCTAATCACTATGAAGAACTTCTTGGTAAGTTATAGAATTACTATTAGCTTTTTTTTATTTATTATTTGACATTTCTAATGTTAGTATGGATTCAGTTTAAGAGAATTGTTGGCTGGGTAGACTGGGTATCAAACAATTAACTAAGAAATTAGCAGTTAATATGCTGTCTCAAGTAGCATTTAATTCCCAAATAGCTCAGTCAACTTAACTACAAAAAAATGTTCTGCAATACAGTTGTGAAGTGAACTTCAAACCACATGCCTGTATTCAAATCTATGAAATATTTCCAATTAAAAGAAATCAATTATGATCTAGAGTTTACTTTAGAATAACACAAACAAAATGCTTAGCAGCATTTCATCTGTCATCACATTTTGAGTTCAAATATCACCAAGCCTTTCATCCATTTAGGGTCAATAAAATACGTACCAGTTGAGCACCAGGGTTGATATAATCATCTTAGCCCTCCCTGCAAATTGCAGGCCTGTGTCAAAATTTGAAATCAATTGTTAAAGCATTTAACAAAATGCTTAGTGGCATTTCATCTATCTTTATGTTCTGAGTTCAAATGCCACCAAGGTTGACTTAGCCTTTCATTTCTCAGGGTTGATGAAATTAGCTAAGAACTTGAGTCAATACAATCAATTAACCCTTCCCACAAAATTTCAGGCCTTGTGCCGATAATAAAAAGGATATATTTTATAACTGAAAAACGCTTATTTTATATCATTTTGCCTAAGTTGGCATAATTTAATAGATTCCTATGGGGCTTTTAAGCATTTGTTTTTAAGTCATTCCACTGATATCTTCATCCTCATAGATATGTTTTTGCCATCCAGAGAGAAAAAGAAGTTATTTTCTTGCCCAAGGATTTACTAAAATATGTTAGAACAATTCAATGGCTTCACAGATGTAAATATTTACACAGACCATCAACAATCCTTGCATTAGATTTATTAGCAGTAAATTGACTACTGTTTTCCATGCAGCTAGCATCCCTGAATTAATGATTTTCTAAACAATTCTGTTTTACTACACCAGCCAATGTACAATTTTATACACATACAGAGAGATTTTTACCTCACCGATTCATCAAGTACAAAGAAGCCTTACTTTGATAATAAGGTCAGAACTAGGTTGAAATATGTCACGAATTGTCTTCTATATTTACCAAAATTTGTCACTTTACTTTTCAATTCTTCTTGCATTAATTATGTTAATACCATCTTGTATATAGTTTCTTCTTCATTTCTATCCTGTCTTTCTTTGAAGTGAAAATATTGATGCCTTACCACTAAATATTGATGTTTTGGTACATATTATTCTATGAACATCTAAATATTTATGATTTAACACTTCTAATTATATGTCAGTTATTATTTTGAAACCATACCTAATTTACATGAGAATAAAGGAGAATAAGGCTGGAAAATATTACAGTAGGTAGAAGCCAATATAGCAAAGTTTATAATGGGGATTTAATATGGAAAATTCAACCAAACTTCTTAGAAGTTATTTAGAGATTTAATGATTATTCCTTCATTGACATGGCAGAGGTATGTGGCTTAGTGGTTAGGGTGTTGCATCCATGATTGTATGATTGTGGTTTCGATTCCTGGACCAGGCGATGCATTGTGTTCTTGAGCAAGACACTTCATTTCACCTCACTTCAGTCCACTCAGCTATCAGAAATAAGTAGTCCAGCAATGGGCTGGCATCATGTTTATCTGTAGGAGTTCTTATGCCACAGAATCTGGGAAACTGGCCTTATGACCCTGTAGCTGAAGAAGGGCATCTGATACATTTTATTCTTCTGTTCTACTCTAGGCACAAGGCACGAAATTTTGGGGGAGGTGGCTAGTCGATTAGATCAACCCCAGTATGCAACTGGTACTTATTTTGTTGACCTCGGCAGAATTTGAACTCAAAACATAAAGACAGACGAAATACCACTAAGCATTTCACCCAGCATGCTAATGTTTCTGCCAGCTCACCACCTTCTTGCAAAGATGGACAAAATACCACTAAGCATTTCGCCTGGTGTGCTAACATTTCTGCCAGCTTGCTGCCTTTGATACTTATTATTATTATTACTATTCTTCTTCTTCTTATTATTATTATTATTATCATTTTGGAGAAGGTTTTGTTGATGTGGCCAGAATATGACTGAAATATGTTGCAAGCTGTCTTTCATGTTTGCCAAAATTTCTCACCACCTAAATAGTTTTACTCATATTTTCAATTCTTACATTAATTATGATAACATTATTGAAAATATTGTTTATTTTTTTCTGATCTTTTTATCATATGATATTATTGTCCATAGAGATTCCTAAATATTTGATTCTGTACTATTATTTCTTTCTTATTAATATCACATTCAGAATATAAATTGTTTTCAGATTAAGCCATTTCAAAACAAGGTTTTATAATCCTCAGAATTAAGAGAAAAATAAAGAATTACTTCTAAGCAGACTGTAAATCTGGATTAGATTTTATTA
Organism: Octopus bimaculoides; assembly: GCF_001194135.2. Classification (NCBI taxonomy): domain Eukaryota; kingdom Metazoa; phylum Mollusca; class Cephalopoda; order Octopoda; family Octopodidae; genus Octopus; species Octopus bimaculoides. The sequence goes on along the minus strand of NC_068994.1, from coordinate 41,192,832 downwards.
TACTATTATACATGAAACAAATAGGGTTTCTTTTCTCATTCATTTTCTCTTTACTAATTTCAGTCACTAGACTGTGGCCATGCTGGGGCACTATCTTCAAGGGTTTAATGAAACTAATTGATCCCACCCCCACCCCAGTACATCTCTTTTAAGTCTGGTACTTATTCTAACAGTCGTTTTAGTTGGGCTACGAAGTTACAGGGGCTGAAAACAAACCATTAACAATTGTCAAGTGGTTGTGGTGGTTGAAAGTGGACAACCACATACACAAAAACACACACGCACACACATGATGGGGTTCCACACAGTTCCTACATACCAAATTCTCTCACAAAGCATTGGTCAGCCCAGAGCTATAGCAGAAGACACTTGCTCAAGTTGTTACACAGCAGGACTGAACCTAGAACCGTATGGTAGCAAAGCAAGCTTCTTAACCTGTAACTTGGTGGTTCAGCAAAAACAAAAACCCTGCAGAACAAGTATCGGGCTTAAAAAAATAAAGATTAAGTTGAACAAATTGACTGGGATCGATTTGTTCAACTAACCCCTTCAAGATAGTGTCTCAGCATGGTTGCAATTCTGTGACTGAAGCTAGTTAAAAGTAAAAGATAAGTAACGAGTTAGCTGGAATGAAATCTTAAAACATGAACTAATGAACAGGCATTGAATTTATTAATTACAGTGGCTTTTTATTTCTTTTTCAGATATTTATGCGTTTCCCATCAAACACCAGAATAGAAAAACATCTTGCAAATCTTTGAGTAAATCAATTGAGAATCAAAATTTTATGTACAGAGAAACAAATGACAACATGGAATATGGTAGCAGTTCTAATTTGTCTTCAAAGCCAATATCTGGTTCAATGTTTTGCACTAAGCCCCTACCTGAAATACCACAGAAAATGTTTCCATCAACTTCCCTCAATGTGTAACCGATATAAAGTAAAAACCTGATATGTTCCTCATTTGGCAGAACAAAAAAAAAAAAAAAAATCTGAGAGATATTTTTATGAAGTGTATACTTTTCAAAAATAGTTTAACTTCATAAAAAATGTTGTTTCCTTCACATATATTTACTTATTTGCTAGTAAATATGATAACCTAAGACAGAATAAAATAAATCAGAAGATAAATTAAAAATGCAAAGCAGGATAATGAAATAAAATAACGTGTGAATAAAGTAGATTTAATTTCGGTCAGTTGTCATATTGTCATTCTTAGATGGTAGACTTAATCTATAGCTTGACTTCACATCAAAACCTTGTGCAACTTTAGTAGCAGAGTCTTTCTTCTCTGTTTTTCCCAGTAACAGAAGATCTGGAAAGGGTTCATGTATACTTCACCTCCTTCTCTGACTAAACTATTGGAAAAATAATTCAAACTTAGTCTTTTTAAAGTAAAATCTAAATCCCAAAAGGAAGTTTGGCTAGTGACAGGACTACTGGGCTTTCGTTCAAAAGGTCTGTAGGGCATGTTGTGTTCTTGGATAAGGCCCTTCACTTCGTGTATTTGCAATCTCCTCAGTCACCAAAATGAATATTAAGACTGACAGATTCTGGTCAGTATTAATGAGTGTGTAGAATTATCAAAAGTTTTCGGTCATGAAGAGCAATATGTCCAGTAGTGGACTACTATATTCTATTTTTGCCATTTCTTTTCTTTTTTTTACCAAAATATCAAGAAATGATTGACGATCTGTGTTGACAATAGTTAGCCTGTATCATTTAACTTTTACTTGTTTCAGTCATTGGACTGCAGTCATGTTGGGGCATAAAGAATAGTGCAGAAGAGTTTGAGAAACTCAGTTTTAGTAAGGAGTGAAAATACCAGCCCTCTCTCTCTCTCCCTCTCACTTTCTGTTGCTTACTTTTTACATTGCTCTCAGAAGAAAGGCAAAAAGTCTGAAATGACAGATTTTTTTCACTCCTCACTGCAAATATACTTGCTTCCAGGGTCTCTCCTATTTGTTAACTCACTGGAACAGTAGAATTCACCAAAACTAGTGAAAGCAGTCTGAATTGACAAATATGGTAAATACAAAAAGTTCACAAATTGGAATAAATTATTTGGCTGTGAGGAAGAAGAAAAGTTTAATGATTCAGGTAGAATCCTATTTATCCTATTTACTCTGGTATGTAAAGTAATTTTCCTGAAATTGGTTTCCTCTAGTAAAATATTTACCAAAGTAGATTGACTTTCTTCTTTTGTAGCTACTCAGGTGGGAATGACCACATAGCCATTAGACTCCTACTTATATCAATGTTTCTTTTTTTTTTTTTTAGTTAGATTGGATTATGGTTGTTGATTTGTTTTGTATTTGCCCATAACTAAAAACATTATTTTGTTGTTGTTCTTAATTTGTATGTATGTATGTATTTATACATACATATATACATACACACACATACAGTTTTTTTTTTCTGTTCGATTTATGTAGTAAGTACCTCTCTTTTCAAAGTCTTTTCATATGAAAACTGACTCCCTCTCTCCCTGTCTCTCTCTTCCTATCCCTCTTTCTTGCTCTCTCTCTATCTATCTCTTCTCTATCTCCCTCTCTATCTATCTCTTCTCTTTATCTCTCTCTTTCCATGTCTCTCTCAGTCTCTCAGCTATTAAATCAAGCAAATGTTTCTCATGAGATTACAGAGCTTATTTATTACAGGTCGATGCTCACAATATATCAGATTAGTATATAGATATTATCTTTAAAAAGTCACTTATTGAAATGATGCTTAACTCTCTTACAATTATATCTTTAAATATATGTAGGATACTGCAAATTCTAGATATCATCAAGCTGCAAAGGTTGATAAAATATTCTGCTAGAAAACAGAGACCCTTAAACAGGCTAGTCTGATTTTCCTAGAATTCTTTTGGTCTAGAATGATCTGATCTTCTAAATTAATATCATGAACTTAGAAATTCTCATGAAACACATGACATGACATTAATATTTTAGTTTATTAACATCTACAACAGCTATGATGAATCAAATAGAGAATATAAATTCAATAAGATTTTAACAATTTTTTTGTAGTTGATAAGATGTTAACTAGTCTTTCATAGAATACTTCAACTAAACTCTTCTTCGTTTAAAGATATAAATCGGTATGAAATCTCTAAAACCATAAAAACTTATTTTATCCTTTTCAAGTAGAGAGATAAAAATGAATAAAAAGAACAAGTAGAAAATTAATTAAAACCTATATATTTCAGTATGTTTTGAACTTTCCTCACTCCTAACTGCCATGTTATTGCTTAAAAATCTTGTTGAATCTCTTCATAAACTTCAATCCATTGGCGTTATTTTCTACTTTTATAATCATCTACTTATATTGCTGACATGAGAGAAAATTTTATACATTCTTCATTCAAGTATTTATAGAAATAATAAATTTAAAAATTTTTATTGAATGTATGTTGTTTCTATTTGCCCCACTTCTGATCTAGTTTGCTATAAATGTCAAAGATTATGATATCAAGCTTATCTTTCACCATTTGAAAATGCATTATATGAATTTTTTTACCAGTCACTCTTTGGCTGTTTACTAACGTATCATGCTGCCTTGTTTTAATATGTTCATTCAAATTTTATTAAAATCTTATGATAAATTTTTCTTTCAAGTTTTTTTCTGAAAATATGAATAGTAAATTAAATGTCAGCATATTTGTTACAAAAATTTAGGTTATCATTTGGTTTGTTGAAGTTATTCAAATTACCTGTTTTGTATATGTCAAAAAGTTGTTTTACAAATAGTTAAATTTGTCTTGACTATTTGATTCATCCTTATTTCATTAGAGTGAATTATAATCCTTATGTGTGAGGTATATAACTTTAAAAAATAATTAATAGTGACAGAAGCAGTATTAATATCAAAAGGCAATCTTTATTTCCACAGTAATGTGGACGTTTTTGCTGAAACAGAAATCTGTGTTATTTACCTTGACAAAACCTCTTGTATACTACCAGATCATGTGATTTCACCCTTTTTTGGTTTCCTTCATTACTGGATATCTGTTATTGAGGAGCCAAACCCATGTTATACCCACAGTATGCCACTGGGTTGGCCTGAGGCTAGCAACAAGACATCATTACAAAGATATGCAAACTAAGGAACTTTTGCTATACGTTCACTTAGACCTTCACACTAGATCTCTGACCAGAAAAATAACTCCCTTTCTTCCCCAAAATATAGGGTCTGGATGCTGCCCTTCTTTATTTGATTCATTTGGATTGGCCAGGCTGTCTGGTGCTGAGTTGGCTCTGCTGACCACAGCATTTATTCCATTCCCCTCATGCTCTTACCATTCTCCTCCATTGTGCTCCAAACATTTTTCTTAAATCACCTTTCCACCTGAGTGGAGGTCTCCTGAGTGGTCTCTTCCACTTGCATGAATACCACTCAACAATTGTATGGGTCCACCAGTCGTCTGTGAGCCTTGTGACATGACAAGCCCACCATAGCTTTGCCTGGTGGTATTCTGCAATGATGTTTTTCACTCCAGTTTTATCCCTGATCTTCTCATTCTAGATTAAGAAAATAAAAACGAAAATACAAGAAACCCTTTTGTTACCACATTTCTTTCAAAATGCATTGTCTTTGTTTCAATTATTTTTGAAAACAATAAAGAATTTAGTGAAATAATTTTATCATTGTTAATCTGGGGTTTGGAACATAAACTGACATGAAATTTTGACGGAAAATTTAAATTTAAATCTTTACAACACAAGGAGTTTGTATCATGGATCTAATGGCAGGCTTAAGTAGGTTGGTATCAAAAGGGTTAAGGAAGAAATTTCCTGGGTTGGTTTACATAGAGAGAAAATGAGAGAAAAGTGGGCTAAAAAGATAACAAAAAACTTGTGTAGCTAGTGAAGCAAAACTTCTGTCATCTGATTTTAAAAGGATAAAGGACTAATAAATCTGTTTCTTTTTCATTTTCACCACAGCCATCTTTATAGCAAGATATTTTATATAGTTTATGTTGTTTTTTGTTTTTTTTCCTCTGTGAACATTTTTACCTTTGTTCTTTGTTTAATGAGAAAAATACCCACTGTCACACACCCTGACACACACATACTCTAACACACAAAAAACAAAATACTTACACATAATGAGCATAAAACATTTAAACATAAACACACACACACACACACAATCTATGAAACAAATTAATTTTACAATTCTCTTATCTCATCTAGACACCATTTTAATTCAACTCCACATCAACATTGATAGAATATTTATCCCAACTTGCATAAATTTATTTTCTCTTTTTTTTTGTTTTACATTTGATTGATTGTCTTTTATTGGACTGTTTTTATATATATTTTCATAGCTTTTTCTGTTTCTGTCAATCTATCTATCTGTCCGTCTATCCGTCTGTCCATCCATCCATCTATCTATCTATCTATCTGTCCATCTATCCATCCATCTATCTATCTATCTATCTATCTGTCCATTCGTCTATCTATCTATTCATCTATCTACGATGAATTTATCTATCTATCAAGCCATCCATCCATATTTGTCTGACTGTCCATCAGCCCGTCTGTCTATCTTATTGTCTGCCTGTCAGTCTAACTATCTATCTATCACTCTCTGTCTATGTTTAATCTATTAGTCTATCTATATATCTATCTATCCAACCATTTACCCATCTGTCTGTCATTTTGTCTATCTATCTATCAGTATACCTTTATCATTCATTGCCAAAAGAAACTATTACATACATTTCTTTTTCAATCTTTTGACACCAGCACCACCACCAACACCACTATCAGCAGCACCACACCAATACCATGACAAGACTACAAGAATTACCACCACCACCACCACTACTATAAGGATAACCTCTAAGATGGCAAACACTGCCACAACAGCCATAATTACTGCCACCACCAAAGGAAACCTCTAAATGATCACTGACCTTGCTTAAAATAGCAGCAAATCTCCATTTGATAACACTATTGTCTTAGGAAAGAGAAGAGTACAGTGATAATGCAGACCTACATAGTTGTAAGATGAGATGGTCATGGTTGAAATGCCTTTGATTAGAAATCTAAGTTGGCCATAGTAGTTGGCCTCGGGCCAACAATATGCATCATTACAATTGAAACCTCCATGCAGTCGTGCAAACTGCTAGAAATAATTGTCAAATCTCCTTAAAATCTCATCTAAAGAAATAAAAAATAAACAAGATAAAACAAAGAATAATAACTGACAGGATGCCTAAAATATTCCTAGATACACTTTGCCTTTACAAAACAGATCACATGGCCATTGTTGGAACGCCTTTGGTCATAGATATTTCAGTCAGAACCTACCTGAGGGTTAACAATGACAACAACAACACCAGCAATAACAACAGATGAACATTACCATTACAAAACACTCTCCTCACCACCCCATGACCACTACCACCACCAACAACAACAAAAACACCACCACCACCAACAACAGCAGCAGCAACAACACCTCCACCACCTCCACTACCACTAGCATTTAGCCATACCACTTAATTTGTCTACTGTTTTTCCCAGTGATTTACTCACTATATTTTATAGTTCTTCATTATTGTCTTGCTTTCTTTTTGGTCAATCATTCTCTTAGCTTCACCGCCCCCCTTTCTCCTTACCTTTCCACACAAATGTGCTGAAACTGAAGAGAATATTTAGCAAGCAGTGTTTCACACTAATTCGTTTCAATTGTCCTTCGCTCTCCAACGAACCACATTAATTGTTTGCCATTCAGTTGAATGATTGATTTTGGATTTCATTCAGTGTATTTTCTTTTTCCTTCTTTATTTTATATCACATTTTTATTTTTATTCATTTATTTATTTCTGTTTTGCTTGTATTTCTAATTTATTCTTCTCATCAAATTAAGGAAAATTTAGACGATATATCTTAATTGGTATCTTTTACTTCATTTTTTCCCATTTCACCCATTGCTATGGCTACCTGTTTTCTCCCTTTATTTTTTTATTGGTTTTTCATTTATGTTCTTAGTTTCTTCAGCTTATATTTCTTGCTAAAGAATTTTTTTTCCAAAGAAAACAAGTTTTTCTTTTTTTCTGTTTTATATTTTTATGTGTCTTTTTTTTTTTATCCAACTTTAAAATGTTATTACTCTTACTAACATTCTCTTTTAATCATCGTCTACTACCATTAATGAAGTTGATGCTTTATGTCATAGAGATGACACATATAATAGACAGCTAGATGAGGCCTCCCACTGTATAACATTCAATAGGCACCACACATATGGCTACATGCTTAAGAAGCTTGTTTTGGAACAAGATGGTTTTCGGCTTGATCCTACTGCAGGCACCTTAGGTAAGTGTCTTCTACTATAGCCTAAACTCAACTAAAACCCTTGTCAAAAAAAAAAAGAGGTAGACAAAAAGTGTATGAAATCCAATCAGATGAATAGCTTTAGATCTGATGTTATTGTTGTTTGTTCCCTCTCGAGCCATGCCTGGCTCATAAGGGCTGGTTTTCCTGGTTTCATTGACATATTAGTTCCCCACCTTGACAGGACACTACCCATCACAGGCGAGCTGCTAGGTGCAGGAGGAAAGAATGAGATAAAGTTGTGGTGAAAGAGTCAGCAGAAGTTCGCTATTATCTTCTGCTGAAGCCAGGTGGTGCTTAGGTGTTTTGCACATAAACACACACACATCACCCCGTCTGAGATTTGAACCTGTGATACCTTGACCGTGAGTCCACTGCTGTAACCACTAGGTCATATGCCTCCACAGATCCGATGTAGTAGCTTTTATTTGTCCCTGTTTAAATATTACAATGTGTCTCCACAGTTTTCAAGGCATTTAAGTGACTGAGATTACAACACTCCCTTGAACAAAATGCTGGTCTGTTTTAGGGTTAACTTCCATCTATTGTAGGAACTCATTTACAACTGAGTGGACTGAGTGAAGTGTTTTGTTTGAGGATACAATATACTACCTGGTTCAGGAATGGAAACCATGTTCTTATGATCATGAGTGCAACACCCCAATCACTAGGCCACATGCCTTCACAATTCTGATGCTGGACATTATTACAATATAATAAATTAGATGTTTAATGAACCTATGGGTCTATGGGTATTTTGAAGATGCCTCACAGAGTGACAACCATGCTCTGCATAGTTATGGGTTGCCCTATGGCAAGACATAGTATCCATTTAGCCACCCTGCCAAGGATGTGATGAAGTTATAGGACTGCAGTATGGCAGATTGTGAAGAGGTAGTGGAAGAGCTCAACTGAGCCAATGGTGCTTCGTACATTGATGCTGAGTGAAGGAACCCTTGAAGATCAACGGTCAGGATCATCAGCCTTTATCAAGAGAATAGCTGCAACATATCCATAAGAGCAGCGTCTATAGTTGTGTAATCAGCTAATGGAAGATTCTCTATAACTCAAGCTCCCTATTCAAATTCATAATAATGGAACTGAATGGTGACAGAGAGTCATGGGAATCTCAAAAAGCAGTGCACCTGAAGAGTGAATGTAATAAACCTAAACTTTTGTTTTGTTCCAATTCCCACTCCTCAGTAGTACTCTTATCATCACTCTAGAATAAACTTTGGTAATGTCATAATAAAACAGAAATGGAAACTACCTTTTTGCAGTGCAGTTCTGTTTATGTCTAAACCATTATTGCTATGTAAGAATTCATCAATAACAGGAAGTTGTTGTTTAACCAATTTTAATTTATTTATTGTTTATTTTGTAGTTTGAAATAATCTATATTATAGATTTTGTTACTTTTTAATTACCCTTCGGAATATATTCAAAAAGTAAATTATATTCGAAAATGAAGATGAATTATTGGTGGTCATGAAGGTGGTGTTGTTGTTGTTGTTGGTAGTGGTTGTGGTGCTGGGAGTGCTGGTGCTGGTGGAATGACAGTTATGACCACAACAATGATGATAATGAATGATGATGAAGACGGCCACTAGAATGATGATGAAGATGATGACGACGACAGACAAAGTAATAAAATTAGTAAGATAAACATTATAAACATTAAGCAACTTAATTCATCTTAAAGCAATCAATAATGTTTCACTGAGCACTCCACGATATTTCACTTTGTTTCATTTTGTGCATTTGTTTTTTTCTTTTCCTTTTTTAGTACATGTGACTTCTTCACAATCAGTCCGATCATCTATGTTCTTCTCTTTATATTTTTCTAATTACTCTTACACCAACATAAGAACTGCTTATACATTTAATAATTGTAGAAAAAAAAGAAGCAACATATGTGGTATGAATATTCATGTTCCCACCCTCATGTCTTAGGGTCAGAGGCCTTAGACATCCATTTGTTGTTGTGTCTATCTTTCTCTCTTTCTCCCCATCTTTCTTTTCTTCTCTCTCGCATTGCTCACATGTGACCATCATCCATCTTTCTTTCCAGCACGGACGTTCTAAGGACTGGACATCTATCTCTCTCTTCTATCTTTTCTCTTTTCAACATAAATATATCTCTCAGCATTCACTATTTCCTTTGTTATCCATCGTTCAAATCCTTTAAATTCTTCCAAAGCCTACTTGGGTGGCAGAAACACTCATATTAATTTTATATAAAGAGGAAAAGAAAAGATGGACGATGGTCACGTGTAAGCAACGAGAGAGAGAAAAAGAGAAAGATTAGGAGGGAGAGAGAGAGAGAGAGACTAATAAAAAATGGTGAGAGGGAGAAAGTCCTTGGCAAAGTCCTTGTTATACAAAAAAATGTCTTTGTACATAAGCTTATTCAATCAAGATTGACTTGTGGTTAAACATCAACAACTTGATTGACAGCAATTTTCAATAAGGCCGTATGGACTTAATAGTTAATTACTGAACTAAACAAAGCATATAGACTATGATATACTAATTATTTCAAAAGTATTACTTCATAATTGATTCATAGAAATGCTATTGATTCTATTAACCGGTCAGTCAAATTACTTTGTGCTTCACTGAACAATTTTTGCAATATATGCAGTTATGCATACCACAAAGCTTTTGTGTTGACATTCACAAAATAACTAGATTTCCAATATATGTGCATGTGTGTTTGTGTGTGTGTGTGGTGTTTGTTAGTGTGCATGTGTGTGTGGTGTGTTTGCTTGTGTGTATGTGAGTGTGGCATGTGTGTGTGCGTATGTGTGGTATGTTTGTGTGTGTGTGTATTTGTGTATGCATGTGCGTGTGTGTATGTGGTGTCTGTGTGGTGTGCTTGTGTGTGTGTATGGTGTTTATTTATGTGTAAGTGTGTGTGGTGTTTGTTTGCATATGCGTGTGTAGTATGTTTGTGTGTGTGTGAGTGGTGTGTTTGTGGAGTTGTGCATGTGTGCATGCATGCAAAGAGAGAGCGATACACATACAGAAATATCATCATGATCATTTAGCACCAATGTTCCATACTGGCATGAGACAGATTGTTTGACAAAATCCAAAATCCAACAAGTTCAAAGACAGCATTGTACTCTGATGGCCTGATTAAAGCCAGTCCTTTGACAGCATGTATCAGGTGTGTTTTTCATAGCACTGAGACCCTCCTCGATTAAGTGGGGTTACAGAAAGAGAGGGATGCAGCTTTGTGCTTTAGAAAGTAGGGTTAAAGTTTGAGAGAAGGAACCAGAACAGAATGGGTTTCTTGCTGTAGATAAACTTTATGACAACTCACAAAATGAAATGAAGTGTTTTGCTCAAGGCTCCCAAGTGCAGACCAGTCCAGGAATTCAACTCAAGACCTTAAAATCACCATGTCTTCATGTATTTAATTAAGTCTTAATTAATTTGTATCTCTGATGCTGGCTTTCATTTATAGCTTTATTCATTGTAAAATTATAATGTCAAAAGATGTGGAAAGGAAAGATAGAACAAGATGGTGGACATATGGTTCTAGAATGTAAAATGTGTGAAGAGATGACAAGACAATCAAGATCTTTTTTTTTTTATTAAAGATAGAGGGCTGAATGTGTGTGTGTAGGGGTGAGAGAGAGAGAGAGAGAGGAATGAAAGAGTGCTGGTTTCATTTTGTGGTTGCAGCATCTGGAAAATTCACTGAACATCTGTTCTACTTCCATACCAATAAATCAAGTTTGAACCGACAGTCAGAGTAAATTAGAGAGAAGGACAAAGAGATGGGGAGAGAGAAAGTGAGAGTGTGTGAGTGAGAGATAAAGACAGGGTAAGCGGGAAATAATGATGGAAAATAAATTGAAAGAGAAACAGAGAGAGAGAGGGGATGTGACTGAGAAATAGAAAGATTGATAGATAGATAGATAGATAGAGGTGATGGAGTGGGGGAGAAAGTCAGAACGAAAGAAAGAGAAAGGCAAAAGAGAATTGAAAAGTTAGTTTAGTTGAGAATGAAACCGAAACTTCTTACATAACTTAAAATCAAAAGCAAAGGAAAATGCATAAAAGAAAGACATGCAGCAGCAGCAACATCAACGACATCAACAATAGCACCTGCAGCAACAACAACAATAGCGAGAAATAAGAGTTGTCTTTAAATAACTATAAAAAAATAAGGAATTACTCAACATGATATTCTTCACTGCAAGTTTCACTACATTAGATATGTTTTATATGACGTGTATGTATGTAGGTATACATATGTATATATGTGTGTGCCTCTCTGTGTGTGTATGTATATATACTCTTTTACTTGCTTCAGTCATTTAACTACAGAACAAATCGATCCCAGGACTTATTCATTGTAAGCCTAGTACATATTCTATCGGTCTCTTTTGCCAAACTGCTAATTTACGGGGACATAAACACACTAATATCGGTTGTCAAACTTCTTTTTCTGTTGTACAGGATATTCCTACATTGATATAAGTTTTTCTTTAGTTCTTGTGAGATTTATGTAAGCTGCTTGTGAAATCTAGTATAACAACATGGAAGTCAAAGACTAGTTATTTAAGAATGAATGCACTTAGTGTGGATGATGTCATTCCTTAATTTGTCTTAAATATGGGCATTAGACCCAGACCCTATCCGCCTGTAGCTAAGAACTGGAGTGTTTCTTGTGCATAGCAGAGAACCCTTATAACAAAATCTCTAGTTAAACAAAGATCAGAGAATTCTAAGAAATGTAAACACTTTATAAAGCACCTATTATGAAACTGGGAAACACCACATCCACTTGATTGTGTACGTGCATCTGATATTGCTTACTTACATTCTTTTTGTCATCTCCAATTTACTTACTTTAGTTTTCCTACAGCAGCCATCTTCTTTATTCTCCACTACTGTCATAACTAGCACCTTTATGAAACTTAATCTTTCTTTATCACATATAACATTTTGTTCCTTCTCAACTTCATAGAAATACAGTTTCCAAACATTTCATTACCACATTAGAGACATTTACGAAACATAACTAACACGTGCTGAGTAAAAATTATTCCCTTTAATATGGGCAGTATTTTGGAAAACATTCTTTTTAAAACTATTTCTCATAATGGTTTATACAACGTGAAGTTAAGCAGTGTCTGGAAAGCAAGACCACAAAATCAATGATTGCCTATATAAGAAGTTAACTCCTATTGCTTTATAAATACACACATGTATTTACAAAGCAAGTATATATCCACATACACACACACACACACACACACACACACGCATGCATGCATGCATGCATGCACATACTCACAAACACACATGTATATACAGGGGTCCTGAAAATGCATACACATTTTAACAGCTGATAATTCCCTTGATTTTAATTTATTCTTAGATTTAACCCATTAGAAATAAACTCTGTCCAACTTAAGTAAACATGGAAATGTAGATGATAAAGTGATGATGAAGACATACATACATACATGCATACATACATATATATCCGTTAGGGGCTTATATGCCCCAATATTAGACTGTTTTCTTTAATCATTGCATGGTGATTGCTTTTAAGCTTATATTAATATTTATATATATATGTATGTATGTATATATATATATATATACATATATATATATATATATATATATATATATATATATTCAAAGAGAGACAGACTGGAACACCAAGACAGACGGAGTGAAACGTCTATAATAACTTCATTCCTAGTTCAGTTTTAAAAGTCTATTTTTTTTCCAGTCAAATGAGTTTCTTTTGTTTTTTGCTCTCAACATTACTATCACTTCAACAGCATTATTATGTTATTGTTGTTAATGTTTTTCTGGTTGTTTATGTGGTCAGTGTTGTTGGAATTGTTGCTGTTGTAGTTTCTTTTGTTGTTGTTGTTGATGTTGTTTTATTATCTACAATTTGTGATTCTCTTGTGGCTCTTCCTTTTCTTTTCCGCTTCTTTGATATTTTATTTATTTCCTGTGTCCACTTTCACAAGGAGTGCAGGAAATGTAATGTTATTCTTGACACAATGCATTTGGGAATCAGAGGTATAAATAATTTGTCCAGTCAACAGAGATCACTTGAGATGGATCTCAAGACAAAATCTCACTAAGAACTAAACCTGAGTCATTTTCATTAGATTTCTGCATTTTCCAAATTATATTTATTTATTTATGTTATTTTATTCCATTCATTTGTTTATTCATTCATTCATTCATTCGATCTTTCATTTCATCTTCTCTTTCCATCTTCCTTCTGATATTCTTGACTTTTGATCAGAAGACGCATAACACCCCCACTTTCCTCCCCCATCAGATTTTCTAAAATAATTATCCAAATAGAATGAGTGAGGCCTGAGGCAATTTCATTAGAATAAGTGAAAGCTGCAAGTTGTGGTTTACATTCATCAATAAGCATTGGAAGTGATGTAGCATGTTGATTGAGGGTAGTGAAGATGGCTGGACTTATTCGAGTGACACAAATAAAATGATAAAAATAACATTTCATTGCATTTCATTTCATTTCAGATGACAACATTTGCCTTCCATTTTTGTTCTTGTTTTTGATTTTTTTTTATAGTTTATTGAACAACACAAATAATCTTATTTGGCAACTCTGGCAATCGGTGAAGGAAGATGTGATTGTCAAAGAAAGTCTTGAAGTATTGAAGAGAAGAAAGACTGATTAAATGGTAAGAATATGTGGATTTGTGAAACGTAATGTTATCATTTTTGCCTTTAGTGAAGTAGACAAGTCTATTGTAATGACAATGGAATAAAGATTGATTGTTGTAAATTATGATTATTAATTTGTTACTCTCCTTTCTTTCAATATGTTGAGGAAACTTTAATTTATCGGAGAGGGAGAAAAGAAAAGGAGAGAGGGTAAAAACAGGGAGAGCAAAAAATAAGAGAGAAAGGTAGATTGAGACTCAGTCTAACATGTTATGGATTCTATTCACACCTCAGAAGCTTTATAGGAATATTAAACTGACCTCAGTGCATGATTGTAATTTATTCTATTGACCACAGGACAAAAGGCAAAATTGTCCTTGGTATCATTTGAACTAGAGATCATAAAAGAAATGTAATTAAATACTGTGGGTAACTTGTCCCATGTTCTACTCATTCTGCTAAACCACTACCAAGTAAAAAAAATGGTCACACACACACACATGCACACATGCACACACACACAAATTCAAAATATATATGAGAAGCAGTCTGAGAGATATACACAATACCAAACACACATACACAAGTCATGTGTTTTGTCAGTTCATGGGCAGGCTGCAATTATAGGTGTAAGAGAATATATTCTTTTATTCCTATAATCGCAGCCTGCCCATGAACTGGCAAAACACATACCTTGTATAAGTTTTTTAAGTATTGTATGTATATATATATCATCATCATCATCATCATTTGACGTCTGTTGTCCATGCTGGCATGGGTTGGACGGTTTGACCAGGGCTGGTAAGCTGAAAGGCTGCACCAGACTCCAGTCTGATTTGGCATGGCTTTCTATGGCTGGATGTCCTTCCATAGAAAATCGTGCCAAATCAGACTGGAGCCTGGTGCAGCCTTCCAGCTTACCAGCCCTGGTCAAACCGTTCAACCCATACCACCATGGACAACAGACGTTAAATGATGATATATACATTTACATTTTAATATTGAACAATGTGAATGAGTGCTCAACACTATGTTGGTGGGTAAATATTCTTTATTTGTGTGTAGGTGTATGGGTGTGTGGATGTGTATATATATATATATATATAGATAGATAGATAGATAGATACTGATATATGGATATAGATATATTGATATATATGTATATACATACATGGCTGGTGCCAGAGTTGTGTAACTGGCCTGTTAAAATCACCCTTCAATTGTTGGGTGATATGCTGTGTTTGTAAGGACCTGTCAAACTGAGTGAAGTCATAGTCATGGCTGATGCCAGTGCTGTCTGACTGGTACCCATGCTGGTGGCATGTAAAAAGCACCGTTTAAGTGTTGGGCCTCATGGAGGCAATGACAGGTGGCCAAGACTTTTGACGATATACCGTGCTTGTATAGACTTGTCAAACTAAGTGAGATCATAGTCGTGGCCAGTGTCAGGTCAATGGTATCCATACCGGTGGCATGTAGAAAACACCCACTACACTCTTGGAATGGTTGGCATTAGGAAGGGCATCTAGCTATAGAAACCTTACCATATCAGATCGGAACCTGGTGCAGCCCTCCAGCTTACCAGGTTTCAGGCAAACCGTTCAACCCATGCCAGCATGGAAAGCGGACAAATGATGATGGTGATGATGATGATACATATATATATACATATATACATACACGCGCGCGCACACACACACACACACACACACACGTACATTTTTCCAAACATGCACTATTATATATATACACACAAGATATGTCTATATACCCATATCTATATCTGTTTATCTGTGTGTGTGTGTGTGTGTGTGTGTGTGTGTGTATTTATATACACACACAGTCAGGGAGAGTAACATACAATGTTTGAAAACATGAGTAAGGTTGCATGATGTTGCTGCTATTACAGCTGTTGCTGGTTTTAGTAGCTCTTGCTTGCTATATTTGAACACATTTAAACTAAGGTATGATGATAGTTGACCAAATTATTTTATGCCTGCACTGGTTTCAGTTTCAGAAATGTAGCTATGCTGAGACAGACTACTTTTGAGTGCTTTAGTCAATTATATTGACTTAAGTAATTTGTCTGATATGTATTCCATCGTCTAGGAAGATAAAAAATATAGATCGAAAATTGTCATATGAGCAGATAAACTTAGCTAGTCATACAGTATAAATATCGCTGGGTATTTATATTCATAAGTACCAGTTTTTGTTCATTTCACATGCATCTCTGCATGTATGTATATGTATAAACATATATGCATACATAGTGGCTGCATTCTCATATACAAGCAAAGCCATTGCTGGAAAGAGTCTTTGAAATGAGTCACTAATAATGCAACATGAGGCCCTTATATATTGCTTAAGTCCTGCCAATGATTTTGCACATTTTATTGCATAATGCCCAGTTGTGCTGGCTGGCAGAAGGAACAAGTGCCACAACTATGAAGACTTTTGACATGTCCTCCATCTGAACGGTACACCTTTCCACAGATCACACATGTTCTGTTGTGAACAATACCTGTAAAACAATTTACAAGGTGTTGATTCCTGTGACTTATCTGATGGCTGACCAGACTAGCATAACTCGAATCTTTTCCTCCTACAAATCACATATGTAAAAAGCAACACTTCTTCATTTTCTGTTGGTTCATTCTTTCTAAGCTTTCTTTTGATCTTTTTGTGCTTCATTCTCTCTCTTTCAAACTTTGAACAACCACTGTGCACTCTTTTCCCCCATCCATTTCAATTTTGTGCTTCTCTCACCCAATTAACATCTGAAATTCTTGTCTGTGTCAAAGCAGCTTTAAGGCAATCTTTGAACCTCATTTTGGGTTTAAGTGCATGCTTTTACAATCTTCCTGTTCCCTATACAAAAGTTGCTTAGTAAGTCTTTTATCAGTCATTCTCACCAGGTGTCCACCCCACCTCAAACAACTTTGCAGAATGATCAATTCCACATTCCTAATGCACCTTCTCTCAGGTACCTCTAAATCACTGATCACCATTCTACAGTTTATCCCATCAATTTTCCTAAGACAATATTGATTGGATCATTCCAAATGCCTCAAATGCTTATGATAAACAACCCATGTCTCACTTCCATAGAGCAATGATGGCAGAACACATGTGCTATAAACCCTATATATGTACAAACGTATATGAATACATGCATACATACATGAGTGGCTGTGCAGTAAGTAGCTTGCTTACCAACCACATGGTTTTGGGTTCAGTACCACTACATGGCACCTTGGGCAAGTGTCTTCTACTATAGCCTCGGGCCAACCAAAGCCTTGTGAGTGGATTTGGCAGACGGAAACTGAAAGAAGTCCGTTGTATATATGTATATATATATATATATATATATATATATATATATATATATATATGTATGTGTGTGTATGTGTTTGTGTGTCTGTGTTTGTCCCCACAACATCACTTGACAATCGATGCTGGTGTGTTTACGTCCCCGTAACCTAGTGGTTCCACACAGCTATTCCTGCACCTATAATATATATATATAATCTTCTAAATTTGTTTATGGGAAACATTTTGAATATACAAATAAATCTCCTATTGAATTATGCTGGCCATTGTCTAATGATGATGACTGGTGAACCAGTATTTTGAGGTTGCATCATGCTGTACCAATATAATGTAGGATAAATATAATGGTAATAACAATAATCTTTGAATGGAATTAAATGTTTATAAATTCCATCCAAGGATTATTGTTGTTGTTGTTGTTGTTCTTATTCTTCTTCTTCTTATTATTATTATTATCATCATCATCATTATTGTGTGCGCACGTGTGCGTGTGCAGACACTACTGTTCTTAAGAGGTTCACTTCCCAAGTATATGGTTTTATGTCCAGTCCCAGTGTGCAGTACTTTGGGAAATTGTATTCTACTATAGCTTCAGGCAAGTCAAAAATTTGTGAGTGGATTTAGTAAAGGGAAACTGAAAGAAGTCTACTGTATATGTATAATTATGTGTTTGAAATGTATGTGTGTTTGGTTGTCCATGTTTTGGCATTGCACAATAGTTGTAAATGAAAATCACAGTTATACAAATGAAGTTACTTCTCTTCAATCATTCATGTAAACATCCTTGGCAATGCTGAATTATTACTTGCTTGAAAATAGATGAGAGTTGGTGAGCGGAAAAGCATAAGGCTGTAGGAAAATGTGGATGTTAAAACAACGATGATGGTAAATAATAATGATATATAATCACAATCATTCATTAACATTTTATCATATACTTTATATACTCACATGGGTCAGATGAAACTATGCCCTATTGATAATAATAATAATAATAATAATATTAGGTTGTCAAGAAAGTTCTTGCGGTTTTAACCTTTAAATTCAGATGCACATATCTCGGCTCAAACAAAACTTTATTAATTGAAATAAACACCATCAGAATCAATAAACTTTTGCCAACGCGAAACAAGTTTATTTATGCCAGTAGCGTAAAAATCCTGCACTCTGGTGGCGATCAAGTCGTTGAAGGTGTGTATGGCATTGTCTTGGTTTTTGAAGCATTTCTCACGCAGGAAGTTGTCGAGATACATGAAAAATTTTGGTAGTCGGTCGGTGAGAGATCTGGTGAGTATGGCAGATGAGGCAGAGTTTTATAGCCCAATTCGTTCAGAAAATGTTTTTCTTGTGATAGACATAAACTGATTAACAACACAGAGATAACTAGTGGAATGAGGATTTTAAAACTTTAACCAACGCAGGCAAAATATATTACAAACAGTAATGACTGTAAACTTTGTCTTTCTAATGCACACAATAAACACATATGCACACATATACTTTCATGTATTTATGCATATACACATACACACAGTTTCATGTACATGCATGCATGCATGCACACACACAAACATATACATGAACATTCACACGCACACACACACACACACACACACATGCATACAAACACAGGTAATATCATGGAATTAAGTTTTTGAAGCTGGTGCAAAAGCAATCTTGAAATTTGCCCAGGAATGAATAGGAGAAAATTACCAAATGAATGAAGAGACAAAATAAAAAAATGTACAGCTGAATAACTTTAGTTGAACACGATATTACAGAGATTATATTAAGCTGAAGAAATATAGCAGAACACAACACAGTTATATTGCCATGATATCTTTGGTAAATTATTCTCAAAATGAAGTATCTTAATTACTACTAAACACTTTCAAACAAAGAATAAACCATATCACTGTAATATCTGCAGCGAAGTACTCTTAATATTTTTTCAGCTTGTATCACATGAGTTTACAGTTTAGTTCCACATGAGGAGAAAAAACAATATCAAGAATCAGGAATTCTCCAGTTACTGATATGCTATTTAGGAAAAGCACAGGGTTATTGTCTGGAGATTAGAGGACAGTCTTGGACTCAGGATTAGCTAGGCCATGAATATGTTCTAATCCCTTTTGTGTAAGTCTAAGTTTTTTGGCTTTTGAAGATAAGTTTGGACAATTGTTGTACTGATGATGGCTATTGAGTTAAAAATTCATGCCCACAACTGGCTTCTTATCTCCAGAAAATAAGCCTGTCTTTTTTGCTTAACAGCATGATTTCTCAAGTGGAGCTTATCTTAATTGCTATTTGGTAAATATGACACATCCTCTAGAGAAGTAGATGATTTTAATAAATCAGGAATTTATGCTGTATGTTATTTGATAATGTTGGTTTTTCAGTTTCTCTGGCATTTATATTCTTCCCTGGATAGGATGCCAGTCCATAACAGGATTACTCATTTTTACCAGCTGAGTGGATTGGGGCAATGTGAATTGAATTGTTTTGCTCAAGAACACACAACATTACTGATCCAGGAATTGATACCAAAATCTTACTATCATGTGTCCATCATCCTAACCACTATGTCATGCACCTCCACTTTATCAAAGATAATTTAGCTTAATTATGTACTCAAAATCAACCACCTGCTTTGTGTTTTTCTTTTCCAAGAAGAAAAATCTATTGAACTATGTTTGTTATTCATTTCCGAATTCATTAAGTATATCACTGTTTAAATATATAACGTCATTTGCTTTGGTGATTTATTCAAGTCAAGCTAGGTTTTAACATGGATAATTAGTGTCATTAAATAATTATGAACACATGTTTTCATTTTAATGGTTTAATGTTTATTTGCTAATTTTTTTTTTTTCCACTTTCGTTTAATTGACATTTAGATCATTCTACTTCGTATAATATAATTTGCAGAAATCTAATACACTACTATTAAATATGTCAAAGTCACGACGGTGTTGAAATGGTAAGACGCAATAGCCTCTTGGCATTAAATGCATTGTATCTAGTAATTCTCCTTTGACATTCTGATATCAAGTTTCACCAGAGCTGATAATTAATAAAAACTAAATGCAGGGAAATAACTCATGTGGGCCAAAGCAAGAAATTAGATAAATTCTAGTTGAAGCTGATGTACTGAATGACATCTTTATTTTCTGTTTTAGTAGCTGGACTGCAGCTATGCTTGAGCACCACTTTGAAAGGCTTAGTTGAATAAATCGACGCTAGTACTTGTTTTTTGGGGGGTTTTTTTAAAGCTTAGTACCTATTCTGTTCTGCCCTTTTGTCAAACTACTAAGTTATGGTAACATAAACAAACACAGGTTGTCAAGCAGTAGAGAGGACAAATACAAACCCTTTAAGGTGGTGCTCCAGCATGGCCGCAGTTAAATGACTGAAACAAGTAAAAGAATAAAAGAATGTGTGTGTGTGTGTGTACATGTATGTTTGTATGCATGCATGTATGTATTTATGGATGGAGGAAGGGACCGAAAATTGGATGGATATTTAATAACAACCTATTATGTTTCTGCAAATTATATTACAAATTAGAATGAAAGGCAAATGAAGAATATTTTATAAGAATTCTAAATCCAAAAGTATACCACAACAAAACTTCTAGACAGATTATCGCATAACATGTGGGTCTAAAAAGTTGTCAACAGCAAAAGTGCTTACACACAATGTGAAAACTTCCTTCAAAAGGTTTGTGTTATTCTGTTCCCTTTTTTTTTTTTTGTTCAAGATTTGTTTTTTTTAATGACTAATAATTTTTAATTTAAGAAAATCTTTATTTTTTGTGGCCATATCAAGAATTCATTGTAAAAACTTTTTGAATGTCTATATGTCTATATGTGTGTGTATGTATGCATATATTTTTGTATACAACTAGCATTGTTTTGGCTTTTCAAAAGATTAAAACATTTAATACATATATAATGTAATTGTTTTTAGAAACAATAGTGTTTGCAAATTAATTAAAGTGCTCAATATTCCAAAAACTTTACTAATTTATTTATTAGTTTATAAGTTTGTAAATTTATTTATAAGCATTCTTCAGTAATTTCAATCTTTTCGGTACAAATGCAAAAACATCTGTTTGTGACTCAATAAAATAGTTTAAAAGGAAACAAGAGAAAGGAGAAGAGAAAGTATAACATTGAAAGGACAAGAAGAAATTTAAAAGGAAGGTGGTTGTATTTGAAATTACAGCCATTTAAATCCATATTCAGAAACAAGCTTATTGTTCAAATTAAATTTTGAAGTTAAACTATGTAAGATTTTAGAAAAAAAAAACCCCAAACCAATGCATGCCTATCAATGAAGAGCAGTAATATAACTACGTAATGGGTATTGGTGGCATGTAAAAAGCATCCATTACACTCTTGGAGTGGTTGTCATTAGGAAGGACATCCAGATGTAGAAACCATGCCAAATCAGATTGGAACCTAGTGCAGCTCCCTGGCTTACCAGTTTTCAGTCAAACCGTCCAACACATGCTAACATGGAAAACAGACATTAAATTATGATGTTAATCACATATAATAGGCACATACAATAAGTTTGTCAGCCAAACCAAATGCCTAAGCTCTAACATTAAGTGCTAGGATAGAGGATCTATAGCAGGGGTTCTCAACCACTTTTTGTTTATGTATCCCTTTGATTACTATTCTATTCTAGTGGATCCCCATAGCCATTCGATGTTTAAAAACTAGTTTTATCGAAACTTCTTTCAAAATTCGTATTTTGTTAGTTATACATTAACTCGTTTCGGTTGATCTATGCAAAATGTTAGAGAAAGAGACCTAAATGTTCCTTGCACTATATACTAATACATACACTGAAAGCAAAATTGTTTCACATTTACCCATAAAATGCTACTGTGGACCCAATAGACTCTTTTGCTGCATGGACCCCACAAAAATCTTATATGGACCCACAAGATCATAGTTGAGAACCACTGATCTATAGAAATAAGAGTTGTCTGTAGGCAATTCTAATTTCTATGGGTTAAAGTATGTATCTTTAATTTTTTTTCATCTCTTACTTGTTTCAGTCATTAGACTGCAGTCATGTTGGGGCACCTCTTTGAAGAATTTCACAGTAAAATGAATCAGCTCCAGTACTTTTTTTTCTTTTTTTAAAGCCTGGTACTTATTCTATCAGTTTCTTTTGCTGAACCACTAAGTTACAGGGATGTAAATAAACCAATACCAGTTGTCAAGTGGTGGCAGGAAAACAAACAAAGACACACACAAACATGCATATATATATACAACAGGCTTCTTTCAGTTTCTGCCTATCAAATCCACTGAAAAAGCTATGATTGGCCTAAGGCTATAGTAAAAGCCATTTGGCCAAAGTCCCACATAGTGGGACTGAATCCAGAACCACTCAGTCATGTAGGTATAATGAAATAAATTACAAACCGGCAGTTGTATAAGATAATTATGTTAAAAGAATATTAAGACTAAAGGGAAAAAAAACTTGTTTTAAATATTTGAGCAAGAGATATATGGTTACAGTACCGAATAATAAAGTTTATTTTCCAACATAATGTGGCAGTGCTATACAGAGACAATGTTATTGTTATTAAGCCCCAGGAAAATATCTTTCCCAGTTGGCTACCGGCACACAGTTTGTGCCCGTATAGTACATGCAAGGGAGGTCATTACTTCCATCCCTAGCCTTACGTGATACTCACAGACCTAGGTTTCTGGGTAGTTACCTGCCCTCAGTGTGAGAAAATTACTGGCTCCCAGAAACCTAGGTCTGTGTGTATCACATAAGGCTAGAGATGGAAAAGATATTTTCCAACTGGAAAAGCTATTTTTCTGGAGCTAAATAACAGTAACATCGTCCTTGTATAGGACTGCCACATTCTTTTAGCAAATAAACTTTAATATTAAGACTGATAGTTATAAAAGGATTAGGGAAGCAAAAGGGTAAGTAATGCTAAAGTTAGATAATACGTAATAAAAAAAAAAACTGCAATCACACTACTGATTACTGCAAATAGATTCTGCCAGTTTAATCTGTCAAAATGCCACTTATAAAAGTGTTACTGATAGGATCTGCTCTCCTTCTCTCTCTCTCTCTCTCTCTCTCTCTCTCTCTCTCTTTGTGCTTGTGTATGTATATATGTGTGTGTGTCTGCGGGTGTGTTTACATATATATTTATATATTTGTATGTATGTAAACACACATACACAAGCATAAACATATACATATATACATATACATGTATAGACACACACACATATATACACATATATATGTATGTGTGTGTATATATATATATATATATATATATGTATATGTATGTGT
>NC_068994.1:41168795-41169101 GCF_001194135.2 Octopus bimaculoides | reverse complement strand
ATATATATATATATATATATATATATACACTAGCAGAGATACCCAGTGTTGCTCAGGATTAAAATGGCATTGTTTTTTTATTGTTTTACTTGTTGCAATCATGTGACTGCAGCCATGCTGGAGCACCACCTTTAGTCAAAGAAATCAACCCCAGGATTTATTCTTTCTCAGCCTAGTACTTATTCTATCGGTGCGTTTTGCCAAATGGCTTAGTTATGGGGACATAAACACAACAACATTGGTTGTCAAGTGATGAGGGGCGGGGTACAAAGACAAACACACACACACACACACACACACACACAC
>NC_068994.1:41167617-41168695 GCF_001194135.2 Octopus bimaculoides | reverse complement strand
TACATATACATCTATACATATACATATACATCTATACATATATATATCTATATATATATACATATATATACGAAATAATTTATGAACATTTTAACCCCACAACAATATTGGCCAAATTTCGTTAATCAGTTAATCAAAGATCATCTTACACGTTGCTTGAGAGGCCTTGGTAAAAATGTATTCATCTCAACCCATCCTCACTGCATATTCCATCTATGTATAAAATTTGAAGAAAATCAGTTGAAAACTTTAAAAGTTATGGTAGAAAATAACATTCATATGAGAATTTGCATTGAAATATCCTTTTGATTTCTGAAAAATCGATGCTGATTAAAAATCCTCGATTTTTTTTTCAAATTTCAAGTGTGTAGGTGACTGCATGGTCATAATCGCTGCACACGTGACAAGTTTCATTGAGGTCAGTTGGATAGTCTCGCAGGAGTTAAAGTAACAAATTCACAAATTCACACACAATTACAAACGGACAAAACTTGCACATTTATATATATATATATATATATATATATATATATATATATATATATATATAACTATGTATATACACACATATACATACATATGTATCCACATATATGTAGACGAGTGTATATATTTATGTGCATCTGTGTTTGTAAAAAGTGTAATACTCTTTTAGGATGTAAATTGTTGAATTGTCAAATCGTGAATCATACTACATCTTATAGAAATAGAGCACTGCAGCCATTTCTCACTCAGTTGATGATATAAGGTTTTCATACAATTTCAGTTTATTAATTAAGTGAACATTGATATCATATCAAATATCACAATGAGAATCCAATTTGATTTGGAAAACTACAGCAGTGAGTTGAACCCCAACTGATCTACAGGAAGTAAACAAAACATGTTTGCTTGTAACATGATACAGTCTGAAGAAAGCTGTTTTGGTTGAAACACTAACGAAAAACATTTAATAGGCCAAAAATTTTCAGTAATTGTTGTAATGGAAAGAGGTAAAATTTGATAGCACATACACACATACATACACACACACACACACACACACACAATATGTATGTATGCATGTATCTATATGCAT
>NC_068994.1:41166124-41167156 GCF_001194135.2 Octopus bimaculoides | reverse complement strand
ATCAAAATAGTTTTAACTCCAAAACAAATCATGTATGCCAGCAAAAAGAGCAGTATGCAGTCCACAAGTTAAGGAAGATCCCCTGCTATTGAAAATTATCTTCCTAAGCAGTAAAATTGTGGAGTGCAGTGATATGTGCTGGTAGTACTAGTTAGGTTATCTCCCAATTCCTAGTACTCCCATTTTAACCAACTGGTATCATTGAAACTAACACCATTCACTTATATTATTTATATTATTGATAAGTTGGTGCAGAAGTGGCTGTGTGGTAAGTAGCTTGCTTACCAACAATATGGTTCCGGGTTCAGTCCCACTGTGTGGCACCTTGGGCAAATGACTTCTACTATAGCCTCGAGCCAACCAAAAGCCTTGTGAGTGGATTTGGTAGATGGAAAATGAAAGAGACCTGGTCAAAATGTTGCTAGAATGAACTCCACTAAAAGCACCCAAGGTGCTAGGAGATGATATTAAAGTGGTTGACAGACTAAGTTTACCACCTCATTAGGCTGTGGTGAGATTTGAACTCTGAACACAAAGAACTAAAACAAATGTTGCAGAGCATCATTGTTAGTGCATGCTTAAGGCTTCAGTTTCCTTTTTAATCTGATTCTGGGTCCCGGGAAATCCACCTCTGTAAGTTTATTGTTCTGAACTTTAGCATATCCTAGATTTAAAAAAAAAAATCAACCTGATTGGTCTACAGAAATAATCTGAAGCAAATGAGGAAATCTCCAAATCATACCTCAATCTGCTAGAAATAGCAGCCATATCCCCTTCAAATATTATCTTACCATGTTAAAAAAAAAGGAAAAATACTTATATGTAGTATTAGGTATTCCTAAATAGACATGAGTGGAATACTCTCTTTTAATGATTTAGTCAAGAAGAAGTGGCTGTACAATAGCCTTCACAGTCCTTCCTATAATCATAGATGTATGCTTGATCAGGGTTGAACATAAGTTAAGCAAGAACTTGTTAAACAGACTATGTGTCTGTGTGTGTGTGTGTGTGTACACACACACACACACACAC
>NC_068994.1:41155161-41166114 GCF_001194135.2 Octopus bimaculoides | reverse complement strand
GTGTGTACACACACACACACACACACACACACATATATATATATATATATATATATATATATATATGCATATCAATATGTATAAGTATCTGTAAATCAATACATGTAAATATTCAAATATATATACACATGTATGCATGTACCTTAGATATACATACACACACACACACACCCATATACTCATGTTTGTGAACTGCATAACCATGAAAGAATAGTAATGAACATGTAATTGATGGTAATATTGGTACATAAACATGTTTATTCACTCCTGTGGACATATGGATATATTGTGCAAGAGTGCATATCTCTATAAATATATTTATCTGTGTATGATGTGCACTCATAAATCTTTACATGTGTAGTTTACCAATAAAATCTTCTCTTCATCAATCTGTCCAGAATACCTTTCAACTCATTCATATGCTACCAAGATTTCAGACCAGTTCTATTATGTTTTATCAAAGAAAATCTCACAACAAGATTTCTCGCATATCATCCTTTAAAATAAATCATTTATTGCTGTAATTGCATATTTATTTCATTTCATAAGCAGAAGTGAAGAGAATAAATTAGTGCAGGGTGAGAATTAAATATTTTCTGTATGAATTCACTGTAACTTTTGATACATTGGTTTCTAGTTAAAGGGAGAAAATTTATGAAGACCTATATTAACAGTTTTAACAAGCTTTGAAAAATTTCTGCCTTACTATACATTAAAAAATCATAAGTTACATTGGTCTGTTTCAGTCAAAGAACAAGATATTTATTCAGTCTATTTATATATTTCTATTGAATATGATAGATATGTATTATGTGACTGATAAAGTTGTGGTCAGTTGGATATAAAAACTGTTTATGTAATAATTAAAGGAGTTGACAATTCTCAAAATCTCTCTTGTTTTTCTGTTTTTACCTTTAAGTCAGGAAAGAAGGCAATATTCATGGTCCTTTCAAGAACATCTGAGACTTGTAAAATGGAGCAAGGAAGGTGTACTTCTTAAACTGAAGACATGACTGAAATGCTTGTTACAAAATAGACTCTACTAAAGCCATCCAAAATATCAAGTGACAGTATTAAACTGAGCTACTTGTGGTCTTGTGCCCATGTTAAAAATCAATAATGCAATTCTTTATTTATGTTATTATTTAGCCCCAAGTCAAACCTGACTGAATCAATGCATGATCAAGTATGGATTTACATTTTTACAATGATTTCACTATTCCTTGCAGTTTATGTGATTGCACAGAAGCTTTATAATGGCTCCACTTCTCTTACATGTAGAAGAGAATTCCAACTCACCATTGCACTATTAACAACCAGATGAACTGAAACACTGAGAATGGAGTGTATTTGTCAGGAGCACAGAAAAGATGGTGAATTGGCTGAGTAGGTCACAGTGAGATTTGAACTCAAAACAAGGTTGGCACTCCATCGCTTACTACGTCGAGGATTCCAGTTGATCCAATCAACAGAACAGCCCACTCGTGAAATTAATGTGCAAGTGGCTGAGCACTCCACAGACATGTGTACCCGTAATGTAGTTCTCAAGGATATTCAACGTGACACAGTGTGACAAGGCTGACCCTTTGAATTACAGGCACAACAGAAACAGGAAGTAAGAGTGAGAGAAAGTTGTGGTGAAAGAGTACAGCAGGGTTCGCCACCATAACCCTGCTGAAGCCTCATGGAGCTTTAGGTGTTTTCGCTCAATAAACATTCACAACGCCCAGTCTGGGAATCAAAACCGTAATCCTATGACCACAAGTCCACATCCCTAACCACTGGGCCATTGTGCCTCCACTTCAAAACAAGGAATGAGAACAAATATCACAAGACAACTGGTCTTACTGTGTCTACCAATTCGCTGTTCAGGACTGATACGTTTTATAGATTCCAAAAAAAGATAAAAGAAAGATTAAGTGACCTTAGTAGGATTTGAACTCAAAATACAGAAAAATTAGAACAAATAACACTAGGTATCAAAGATCTAATGATTTGTCACTTTCTCTGTAGTCTTAACAAATACACATCATTCTCAGTGTCCAAGGTCACTTGGTTACTAAGAGATGCGTTGGAGAAATAGAATTCACCACTATATGCAAGAGAGGTGGAGCCACCAAGAAAGTTTTCATGCAATCATGTAAACTGCTAGAAATATCACATACTTTGATCATGCACATGATCAATCAAACTTTACCTAGGGCTAGACAACACTCCTGAGCTGCTAAATTATCTCTCCTCCATCACCATATGTCCTCCTCACTCATTCTCTTCATTTGCCCTACAACTTACCCAGTCACATGATGTATACATTTATATATATACATTTGCATACATATATATATGCACACAGACACACATAAAATTTACAATGCCTGAAGATTGCACTAAGGCACCAGACATGTTAAAAATATACTGTCTCAGATGCTTTTATTCCATGAAACTAATAGTAGCACAGCACAGAAAAAACGATACATTGTGTTTATTAAATTATATATATATATATATATATATATATATATATATATATATATATACACATATATATGCATATCTTTATATACTCATATTCCCTTCCATATCAGCTAGCTCTGATGAGCATAAAGTTGTATAACCAGATTGTTACCTAACACTCCATTTTATTCCTTGTGCAAAACCGATTGGTAAGATTAGTCGTGATGGATATATAATACTATACATTTTGGATAA
Organism: Octopus bimaculoides; assembly: GCF_001194135.2. Taxonomy (NCBI): domain Eukaryota; kingdom Metazoa; phylum Mollusca; class Cephalopoda; order Octopoda; family Octopodidae; genus Octopus; species Octopus bimaculoides. The sequence goes on along the minus strand of NC_068994.1, from coordinate 41,163,405 downwards.
AATATGTATGTATTCATGTTTGTACATATGTATGTATGTATGTATAAATGCATATGTATGTATATATGTGTATATGTATATATGTATGTGTGTATATATATATATGTGCGTCTTTATATATATGTATAGAGAGAGATTATATATGGATAAATAGACACAAAACAAATGAATAAATATTTACATGCATATGTGTGTGTGTGTGTGTGTGTGTAAATGTTTATATAAATCAGTCATATCACCTTTTACTTTTACGTTCACACTGATGGTTAAATTCTTTCCCCTTATCTCTCCATAATGCTTGGCATGGGTGTCCAGTCTTCAATTTTTTTTTTTTGTCAACTTAGTGACCAGTAAAGTCATTAATATTTTTGCGTAAGGAGTGATTTATGGAATTTTGTCTCTGCTGCTCTATACTAGCTCAATACATTTTGGTACAGATTGCGTTTTAGTGTGTGTGTGTGTGTGTGTGTGTGTGAGTGAGAGAGAGAGAGAGAGAGAGAGAGAGAGAGAGAGAGAGAGAGTGTGTGTGCATGTATGTGTGTGTGTGGAGGGTCCACATCTTTCTATTGAGTGTATTCCTGATTATAAATGTGGGTGACTGTGTATACATAAATACATGCATACATAAACGCATACATACATTCATGCATACATACATACAAACATACATACATATACACATATGTATAGATGTGTATGTGTGTATGTATATATATTTATTTATATATATATATATGCGTGTGTGTGTGTGTGTGTGTGTGCATGTATATGTATGTGAATGTATCTGTATATACAAATATGTGTGTGTTTGTGTGTATATATTATTATTATTATTCTCATTATTATTATATTACTATATCACTGTTATCACTATTACACCTCTTCCTCCAGCCCCACCTCTTTACTACCACCACCACCACCACTATCACTGTCATCACCACCACCACAACTACCATCACCATCATCATCATCATTATGACTGCCACGACCACCACAACCATAACCATTATGACCACCACCACAACCACTAACATTAGCACCACAACAACAATCACCACCAGCATCAGTATTATTATTATTTTGTTATGGTAAACAACTTCTAGAATCCTTCATCAACACTTTCTTGAATTGAAGATTTTCTGCAGCTTAGCCTGAGGCATAAGCAAGCAGCTAGGTGGTATTTCTCTCTTCATCTCCTTCCTAGCAAGAAGTATTGATTTCTGTCCCAGAGAACCCAGGTTAATAGTACTTCACATCTTCGACCATTACTTATATGTATCCAATATAAAGATCAACCTTACATTCCATGTGGCTAACAGGAAACATCACTTTCGGTTGTAGAACAGAAAAATATCATTAAGAAAAGTTTCACTATATGTGTGTGTGTGTGTAGTTATATCTGTCTGACTATATATATATGTGTGTGTTTGTGTGTGTGTGTAGAGAGAGAGAGAGAGATAGCTAGATCGATAGATATGCATGTATGAGAGTGTGTGCTTGTGTGTTCATAAACATATGTGTATATAATGTATATATATGTATGTATGTATGTATATATATATATATATATATATATATATATATATATATATATATATATATATACACACACACATATATATGCATATATATACACATATATATATACATATATATATATACATATATATACATCTATGTGTATCTGTATTTATATATTTGTGCATGTGAGTGTGTGCGTGTGCGAAAGAGAGACCATGTGTGTAATAGGTGTATCTTTTTCAATGTGTGTAGGAAAGTATATTTACATACGTTCTTCCAGCAACATTGCTTTTAAGAGCAGACCGGTAAAATTGCACTCAAATATAAAGAGCATGCAAATCGTATTTTCCATGCCAGCATTCCATAATTCTGAAATAAGATGTTCAAAGAAAGTAAAGTAAAAAAAATATGCTTTTTAGAAATCTTCATATCTTTATATATATGTACATATATACATACATACATATATATATATATATATGTCTATATATACAGGCATACATACATGCTCACATATGTATGTATACATTCTTACCTATATACTTGCATACATATATACATACATATCTTATTGAAAGTCAAATTTTCTTTGCATTCATTCTTTTCACATTTATTTATTGTTTTTTATATGAAATATTGGAAATTTTCTTTAAAACTTCTTTTTTTATACAAAAGCCAATAAGAAAACAACACACACACACACAAAAAAAAGTATAATTGAAGGGGAAAAAAATACTTGATATGACAACTATAAAATACCTTGTAAAAAATATACATATATCTATGTGTTCAGGTAGATGTGCATATGCAAATTAGAATATTCAATGCTGAGCTTTTTGTTTTTTAATAGCATTTATTTTTATTTTTCTATTTTATCATTAAAATGGAAAAGAAAGACTAGTTCTTGGATATGTCTGAAAAACTCAATTCAAAATTCTATATAAAAAGAAATTTCAAAAATCCGCTAATATTCAGCTTTTACATTAATCTTGTGGTAAGCAACCTCCTAGAGATATTTGAATATAAATTAAAAGATAAAGAAACTTGCTTAAGAATCTGAAAGCCCTAAATCATTCATATTTATGCTATATAACAAATACTGCAAAAAATGTCATTTGTCATATATAATCATTTAATGTGATAGTTTATATAAAATTCGTAGATTTGATTATTCTAGGCTTATAATATATTCTCATAGATAACTAAGAGCTTGTTTCTTTAAGGAATTTGCTTTCTCTATTTTTTGCCTTTAATTTTTTTCTTGAAGATATTGAGATACAGGGAAGAATTTTATTAAGTTCCTTAAGAATTATAGAGGGAAGAATTTTATTAAGTTCCTTAAATTAACCTTATGAATTAATGCTTACATTAAGAACAAGTGCATGATTGTAGGGAAAAAATGTATCTTTCAAAACTTATTCAACCAAGATTATTTGTTACATGGTACATTTTCCCCATTTGCAATGACTGTTATTGTTGTTGGTTTTTATAACCAAAAGTCAGTCCTGATTTTTTTCATCTTTTACTCGTTTCAATCACTAGACTGTGGCCATACTGGAGTGCTACTTTGGAGCATTTTAGTCAAACAGATGAAGCTGTTACTTCTTATTTTTTAAAGTCTGGTACTTAGTCTAATGGTCTAAGTTATGAGGACATAAACAAACCAATACCAGTTGTCAAGCACAAAGACACACACATATACACCCTTCACATACATACACACTAGCACACTGTTACTTATGATGACGAGTGTTCCAGTTAATCCGATGAATGGAACAGCTGATCAATAAAACAGCTTGCTCATGAAATTAATGTGCAAGTGGCTGAGCACTCCACAGACTTGGATCAAACTCTTTGAATAGCAGGTACAGCTAATTTTTGAGTAAGTGGACTGGAGCAACATTGAAATAAAGTGTCTTGCTGAAATACATGATCCACTGTTAGGGATCAAACGCATGACCTTACAATCAATTAAAAGATTTCGATGCCCATATATATATGTAATTCAAAATATAAACAATGATAAACCATGAAATAAAGTTTTAGTTTTCAAAATAAAACCAAATTGATAAGCTGGAAAAATAATGTTTACTTTTGTATACTTCCACTTTATATACATTAAAAATGTTTCCCCTATGTTTTTTATCAGATCCTCCCTATGACACCATGAACATTTCGAAATTATATTTCCAATCATATAAACTACTTTGAATATTATTTTAGCAAGTTAAGTGATTTCTTTTGTGCCGTAAACCATTTACAATTTCTGTGGTGCCCCCTCCTTCCCTTGATGCCCTAAGCACATGCTTATTTTACTTAATGGTGAATCCAGTCTGATCACAATTCATATTTTATATTTGGCAGGGATGCACTTTCAAAACATTTCAGTAACATAGGTGCAGGCATGGCTGTATGGTTAAGAAGCTTGCTTTGCAACCATGTGATTTTAGGTTCAGTCCCACTGCACTGCACCCTGTGCAAGTGTCTTCTACTATTGTCCCACATTGACCAATATCTTGTGAGTGAATTTAGTAGATAGAAACTGTGTGAAAGCCTATTGTGTGTGTGTGTGTGTATGTGTGTGTAAGTAGGTATGGGTGTGTACCTGTAAGTAGGTGTGTGTGTGTGTAGTGCAGTGGTTAGGGGGGTTGCACTCATAATCAGTAGGCTGTGGTCTTGATTGACTGACTAGCTTCTGCATCATGTTTCAGGAGCAAAATGTTTCATTTTCTACTGCTACTTCTCACTTGGCTGTAAATGATTAGCCTCCCAATGGACTGGCATCTGGTTCAGGGAAAATGTTATCTCGGTCAGTTATACACCATGTAAACTGGGTCATTGATCCTATGAGTTGTAGGACTTGACACAAAAATTAACTGAATATGTATGTATATAGATAGATAGGTGGATGGAGAGAAATAGATAGATAGATAGATAGATAGATAGATAGATAGATAGATAGATGGATGGATAGAGAGAAATAGATAGATTGACAGATAGAGAGACAGAAGACAGAGAGACATATAGACAGACAGACGGACAGATAGATAGGAAAATATTCTTATGTGTGTGTTTTTTGTGTTTGTTGCCACTCTGCTTGACAATCAGTGTTGGTTTGTATACATTCCCATAGCTTAGCTTTTCAGGAAGAGACCAATAAAATAAGTCCAAGACTTAAAATAAGTATTGGAGCTAATTTGTTCAACTAATCTTACAAGATTGTGTTCCAGCATGGCTGCAGTCCATTGACCAAAGCAAGTAAAAGGGTAAGAACCAACAAAGAAGGTTCTACATGGTCATTAAAATCACTAGAAATAGCAGTCAAATTGCTTTCAAATTGCATTGTATCATCCTAAGTATGGAAAGGATGCTACAGATAATAAACTCTTAGATATACTTCTAAAAGACAGTGTCTATGACTGGAACACTTGATCTATCAGGGCTCACCTGGGGTTAAACAGCAACACAACAACAATAACATCAACATCAATAGCTGCTGTTTCATGAAATTTCTGAAATATCCCACTCAACTGATATGAAGTACTGCTTCAGTTATTTTCTCTATACTATATCCTAGAAGATACATAATACATACATGCATTTGTATATATAAAGAGAAATAGTGTGAGATGGAGAGAAAGAGAGAGAGAGGAAGAGAGAGAAAGAGAAAGAGAAGAAGAGAGAGAGAAAGAGAGAGTTACTTCATAACTAGATTGAAATGCTGCAGGAGATATAGATCGTATTAAACACACACACATCTACTCACATTTGGATATACAAACATATATACATATGTGTGTGCGTGTGTGTGTGTGTGTGTGTGTACGTGTGTATATATATATATATATATATCATTATCATCATCAAAGTATGGAAAAAGTAAATGTAAAATGATGATGACGATGATGGTGGTGTTGGTGGTAGTGGCAGTGGTGGTGATTGTAGTGGTGCCAGTGCATGTATATGTAAACGTACATGTATGAGTGTGTGTATGTGTGTAAGTGTGTGTATGTATGTGTGTGAGTGTGTGTGTGTGCATGTGTATGGGTGTTTTTATTTGCCACTTTTCTAAAGCAGTAAATTTTTGTTTCCCTTCTTAAGATTTTAAAGCTAGCTTTTCTTTATACAATTTAAAAAAAAAAATATTGAAAACATGTGAATAACGATAGGATTAATCTATTTAATGTTTTATTCATTTGCATTGAAATATGAATAAAACAATAAAAGAAAACAGTAAAACATAAAAATATAAAACAATATTTCTCACCCCACCCTGCCACCACTACCGCCATCACCATCATCATCATCATCATCATCATCATTATCATCGTCATCATCATCATCATCATCATCATCATTATCATCGTCATCATCATCATCATCATCATCATTCTGCATCCATTTTTTTTTCCATACTTACATATATTGAACGGGTCTTCCCTAGTGCAGCTTCTTGCCATTTGTGGAGATCTTTTGTCATCTCCTTCATGAGATTCGATCTCCTGAGATAAATCTTCACTGCTTCCTTCCATTTCCCTATGTCTTCCTATTCCTCATGCTGGCACTCGAATCCCTTAGCACTTCATTTTCCATTAATGGTCATCATTCATGTACATCACACATATCCATGCAAAAACAGTCTTCTCTTTTGCACACCACATCTTATACCACTATTACATCTTAGCTTCTTTGTACTCCATCATTCATGGATACACACATGGACAAACGGACACCTTAGACACAGTCTAATTTCAGCAGTACACTATTCAGGAATGTATGAGTGTCAAAGACAAAAGTAGCTTGTGGGACACCCAACTTTGCAAATAGGACCCAAAACTTCTATTGATTTTCTTTAGAAAATAGAGTGTCTTGATTAGCCCATGTTACTCCATAAGGAGCTTAAGGCTGGTTTCCTGGCCCTTCTGGCATATATATTCCTCCCCAAGTATTAAAGTTAAACGTAAGGTTGCCTTCTAAAATCATACCAACTCATAAGGGCCAGTTTCCTGGGTTCATAGCATATATATTCCCCACATGGATGGGATGCAGTCCATCAGAGGGTTACTAATTTTCACTAGCTGTGAGAACTCGAACAACATGAAATGAAGGTGTTTTGAAACCACAATCTTATGATTAGGAGTTCAGCACCCTAACCACTATACCACATACCTCCACCTCCCCAAATGGGATGTTGATCCATTGCAGGATTACTCTGTTTTACCAGCTGTGTGGACATGAGCAACGTTATGAAGTGTTTTTCTCAAGAACACAATGCATTGCCCAGTTCAAGAATCAAAGCCACTATCTTATGATCATGACTCCAACACCCTTGCTACTAAGACATGTACCTCCATATGTCTTACATGCCATCAAATATGATGTATTACACATCCAGTTGGTTCTAGGTAAATTCCAGCGTGGTAAATTCCACCAGGTAAATTTCTCCATAGGTAAATTCCACCACGGTATATTCCACCATGGTAAATTCCACCCTCTAATAATCACCGTGGTCAGTTTCTCTAGACAGTGGGTCAATACCTATGTTACTTAATCTGTCTGTCTCTCAAGTCTTAAGAAGAGAGAGAGAGAGAGAGAGAGAGAGAGAGAGAGAAAGAGAGAGTAAAAGAGAGAGAGAGAGAGAGTGAAAGAGAGAGAGAGAGAGTGAAAGAGAGAGAGAGAGAGTGAGAGAGAGAGTGAAAGAGAGAGAGAGTGAAAGAGAGAGAGAGAGTGAAAGAGAGAGAGAGAGAGTGAAAGAGAAAGAGAGAGAGAGTGAAAGAGAGAGAGAGAGCCTGAAGGTGAGATAGAAAATAATCTTTATAATCTACTTGAATTGAAATGGGATCACTTTAAGGTACTCCCATTGAGCAAGAATCTATGAAAAAGACTTGTCACAAAATTTTTAAAATAATTTAATTTGTGATGAAGAAAGAAAAGATTAAATTTTAGCACACATTCTATTATAGCAATAGGATAAAAAATAATAGCGAGTACATTGTGAAGCAGAGTTAGGATAAGAAAGTTTAATTTATTTAAAAAAGAATTTCTGAAGACAAATTGTGTGCAATACTTCTTAAAAATTGTTGAGGGTTTGTATTTTGATATTCCTGAACTCAATTCTTCAGTCATGCTCTTTACTCGAAGAGAAAATCTCTTTCTTGATATAGCAATTGAAGATTTTCCAGCCCATTCTTACTCTGGTGCCTATACTTTTGTGATATGCTGCTCAAAGCTAAATTACATGCCTCAGTTTTGCAGAAAGTATCAACTTCTTCAAAGGTACCTTATAGAATTTATTTCATGGCTGCTCTTTCAGTTAGCTATTCCTATGCATCTACTATATTACTTACCAAACTGTGTGGAAGCTCATCCTATAATATATGTGTGCGTGCATGTGTGTGTATGTCTTTGTGTTTGGCTCTCCACCACCGCCACTACCACCACCACCACCATCACTTGACAACTGCTTTTGTTTACATCCTTGTAACTTGGTGATTCAGTAAAACAGACCAATAGAACAAGTACCAGACTTTAAGGGTAAGTAGTGGTGGCAGCAGGGTGGGAGTGGGGGGGGGTTCATTTGACTAAAGCTTTAGTCCAATAACTAATACAAGTAAAACAGCTATATATATATATATATAAATATATATAATTAATAAATTATAGGGTAGCAAAAAAAATTTTAGAAATTTTATTTACCACCAGTGGTCTAGCGAGAGTAAAAAA
>NC_068994.1:41152192-41154468 GCF_001194135.2 Octopus bimaculoides | reverse complement strand
ATATATATATATATATATATATATGCATGTTTATATATACATATGTGTGTGTGTGTATTTACATTTACATATATATATATATATATATATATATATATATACACACACATATATATATATACATACATACATGTATATGAACTAAGAAACTTACAATAAATAAAACTGGATCTTCATATGTGAAAATAAAAACAGCTCAATATCACCCAATCAGTAGCCTAATAAAATACTATTGACCTTGACTCTAAATATCAACTATTTTGATATTTTGATATTTTATCTTTGATCTTCATTGCTCTCACAAGGAAGCTCAATTCAACATATTGCTGAATGGTTTCAATAACGAACAGAATACTTTATATTACATGCTTTTTTTTTTCTTTTTATCAATATATCAAAATAAAGAAATAAAAAGCAAGCCATTTATAAAAATGTGTTAACTAATTAAAATGATCACCAATTGGTCTTTTGGTTATGGATTCAAACACAGACTTCATGTAATTATGCTAATCGTTGTTTTTTACATTTTTTTTCCTAGTTTCGGTCAACTAGAATGTAGTTATACTAGAACACCCTGTTCAACAATTTTACAAGGCGCCACCCCAATGCTTACTCTATTCTTTTATTCTTTTACTTGTTTCAGTCATTTGACTGTGGCCATGGTGGAGCATTGCCTCGAGAGGTTTTAGTTGAACAAACTGACCTCAGGACAAGGGAGTTTAGCATCCCCACTCAGCACAAAACAAGATGTGTATATCGCAATTTCTGGGTTATTCCTCTTCATCAGCACAGAATAACTGTTGAGGTAGAGGTGGCACTGCTAAATTCTTGCATGAAATATATATAGTTTTCAAAATCAAAGGATATGAAGAAACTGCGCTGGTATTATAATAGGGTTGCAGTTGCCATGTTTACTAATCAGTGGAGTTGAAACATGTGTAGGTCTATGTAAAGCTGTATATATATAAAAAGAATTAAAGGTAATGCTATGACACTTCATAATAATCCTTAGCATCATCATTGTTGATATTATATGCTCCAGGAAACCTATATAGTGCAGGTAATATATTCAGAATTATCCAACAGAATATATCTCTAAATTCTTATCTTATGAGAATATTATTGGATTTATATATTAACTGTTGAATAACCTGTTTTGAATGACTAACTGAGAGCAAACTGGTAAACATTTGGAGTAATCTCTCACTATTTACAGATATATATATATATATGTATATATATTATATATATAAAGATAGAGAGAGAGGCAATTATGCAGATAAACAAATTAAACATAACACCTTGGGTATGATATACACTATACATATATATATATATATATATATACACACACACACACACACACACACACACACACACGCATATACATGCAAACAGAAACAAAGCAATGACTGAAGATTTTCGGATGATGAATATTTAAGTCTAAATATACAGATATTTATATACTAATAGATCAAACTTACACAGAGTAAAATTGAAAGAGAAAATTAAAAGGGAAGAAGTGAGGTGTTATAAGCCCAACAGCTGTTTATGGAGGCTTGGAGATTCATCATAGATGTAGATGTAGATCACTGAAGTATGCAGCCTGTATTGGAAGGAAATAAATATAGGATAAATTGAACTTCTGTCATCAGGGTAGAACAGAATCTTGCATTTCAGATAATGAGGCAGCCACATAAATGCCTCCATATCTACTCATCTTGATTCCTATTATAGCCATACCCTGTTGAATTAGTCTTTTATAAGGACATCAAAGTCTAGGTCTAAATTGGTCTCTCATAAAGACATCAGAGTCTAAGTTCAAATCATTTGAGTGCTACTAAGTGTTTTCCATACCAAAAGTTTCTGAATCTCGTGTGTGTGTGTGCATGCATGTGTGAGGGCACATGGCCTAGTGGTTAGGGTGTTGCACTCATAATCGTGAGATCGTGGTTTCAATTCTTAGACAGGGTGGTGCATTATGTTCTTGAACAAAGCACTTCATTTTACGTTTTGCTGCAATGACCTTGACACCTGACATGTGGTACACCATGCACACCTATTCAGTCAGCATCAATTTGATATTTGATGGAGAGAGTGAGCTAATGTAGAGCATAAACATTCAATTACTATAAACAAATCATTTGCAAATATATATATATATATAGAGATGCGGCCAGTAAGGTGAGGGTTGGAAATGAGTACAGCAATGAATTCCGGGTAGAGGTAGGGGTCCACCAAGGTTCCGTCCTCAGCCCCCTATTATTTACCATAGT
>NC_068994.1:41148403-41152182 GCF_001194135.2 Octopus bimaculoides | reverse complement strand
ATATATATATGAATATGTGTGTGTATACATATGCATATTCAAAATCAATAAAATACCATTATTTATTACATTTTGCTTTTGCTTTAATCTAAATTTAATTACACCCAAGTCTCAACCAAAGACATCAAGTGACAACAAGGTTTTGCATCTAAAGATGCTAATTAGGTGAGGTGCAATGCAATTGGAAACATTGATGTCTGTGGAAGAAAGGAAAAGAGTAAAGAAAAGAGTAAGGTTGCTTTTACATGGAGAGGTATTTATGTTGAAGATGTGAGGATCCATAAAAATAATCTTTTATAATTCACTTATTCCTGGGTTACCAGGAATTTGACCTACATATCTGTTTACACCTTGACATCATTCTAAATGCCCCAATGATAATGTAATAATAGGTAATGTTGCTTTGAGATGCCACATTCTTCTAATTTCAATCCTCAGGTCCTTATATTTGCTCAGTTTTTCAAACGTTTTCAGAGATGAATTTTTTTTTAGCTGGGACTTAAGTCTTTTCAATATGATTTTTCACAATGAGATCTGGTTGATTCCTGGTGTTGCCCAATCAGTCTGAACATTGAAATTCCAAAGGATGGTAACTTTGGCATTCTGGGCAACTTGTGATGGCTTGTGTTCCTAGCAACTATCTTTGTGAGGTAGGCAGTATGTGTGGCATATTGACCTTTGCATGTACTGAGCTGCCCTGTCATGCCATTGCAAGTATTCTGTTGGTTCCAGTCTGCTGCATCCAGAGATTATGTGGTCAGTTGTCTCTGGATGTTCTCTGCATATCCAGCATGGTCAGCTGCTTTCATGTTTCAGGACACTACTCTGATAATTCCCAAATGGAAGAGACTGGTCCTGAGCAGCAATGATATACCCCTTAGCTTCTGATTTTTGACCAGAACACACCAACCACTGATGAGTAAAGGTTTGATCTACATAAAGGTCCCTAACACCAAACAGCATTTGCCACATAGTAGTTTTTCCTTCCGTTTCATCTCCTTAATGTATTGGAGGCTGGTTTGTTTTGCTATGGTTTTAATTTGTTATGGCTTGTCAGTGGGAGACACATTTTCTTCAGGTACTGGTGCATCTAGTTGGATTTCTCAGAGGTACTACTACTACTACCATTACTACTGCTGTTGTTGCTGCTGCTACTACTACAACTTCTACTACTACTACTATCATTACTACTGCTGTTGTTGCTGCTGCTACTGCTGCTGCTGCTGCTACTATTACAACTACTACTACTACTACTACTACTACTACTACTACTATTGCTATTGGTGTTGTTATTGATGATAGTACTACTACTTAACCATAACCCTAACCCTAACCACAAAACATTTTTCCTTGAATGTTCTTATGGTAAAAGCTATTGGTATTCTGCATCTATAATGTCTTTAACTGATATCTCTGGTGTAAATGTTTCATCTGTGTTTGATGTACACGAGGTTACTGCTACCTCTTGCTTGTAGCTGTTGGCCATTCATCTGTGAGTAGGGATAAGTTGCGAGGAATAAATTAAAAAGGGTATTTCATATAATGAGATTTGTCATCATTCCATAGCTATTTTCATTGTTGCCATCATCACCACTTCAACCATCACTACCACTACCATCCACATTTAGACCACCCCCTTCACTGAAAAAACCCCCACTGCAACAACAATAATTAACAACACTTGGACCACTATCACCACCATCGTTATGAAGACCTCTATCATCACAGCTTCCACTACTACCACCATCACAATGGTTTTGACCACTAAGATGACCATCTCTACTTCTGAATTGCCCACTGCCTTCACTAACACCATTACCCCCACCACCACTTCATCGTCGCTATTGTCATTGTCATCATTGTTGTCATCATCAACATCATCTTCATCACTGTCATCATTATCATCATCGCCATTACCATCTTCATCATCATCATCGTCATCGTTGTCATCATCGTCATTGTCGTCGTTGTCATCATCATCATCACCATCATCATCATCAACGTGAAATTTTATTTAATCAGTTAACAATGATCCGCAATGTTCCCAGGCTAAGAATGAAATATAATTTAGAACTTAAGATAAAAAGAAAATAATAAATATATACAAATATGATGTATTTTAAATACTAAATTGGCATCAGAGATTTGGGAGATTAGTAATTAAATAATTAATAACGAATTAAATCAAATACAAATTTATTGTTTGTTAATCTATGATTGAATGACAACTGTGTTCATATTTTAAAGCCAAGCAAAATTTACTGACTGACATACATACAGAAAACGAACTGGTGTACTTATACAAAAGCAGAAAAATCTGTGAAAGGTTGGAACTTGAACCTGAATCTCTTCACCATAGTCAAAGGAATTTTATCAGTTACCATGCTGCCTTGCAAGGGGTATCTAGTTTTAGACTATCTAATGAAACCTTTTGATTTTCTAAAATAGTTAGGAGTGGTTAGTGGAGCATGCATTTGGCTGCCATTTCTAATACATTGGGTGACCTTGCAAAACGTATGATTCACAAAAATATGTTAGGCTTAAATTAAATTCTTTCCAGAAATATATGATTTAATGAAATTCTTAGATTTTTATTGAGACACAATAGTCAATAGAAATAAAGGTTGACTCAAATTTGTTTGTATGTGTGCCTGTGCTGTACACATGAATGTATGGATATGTATACATGCACACAAACACACACATACATGTATGTATATGCATGCACACATGCACATGTGTGTGTGTCTGTTTGTATAAATGTGGTGTCCCAGCATGAGAAGAAGCTTACTTCCCAACCACATGGTTTCCGGTTCAGTCCTACTGCGTGGCATCTTGGGTAAGTGTCTTCTACTATAGCCTCGAGCCGACCAAAATCTTGTGAGTGGATTTGGTAGACAGAAACTGAAAGAAGCCCATCGTCTATATGTGTGTGTGTGTGTGTGTGTTTGTCCCCCCCACCACTGACAACCAATTTTGGTGTGTTTATGTTCCTGTAATTTAGTGGTTCAGCAAAAGAGACTGAGAGAATAAGTCCTGGGGTTGATTAGTTCGACAAAAGAAGGTGCTCTAGCATGGCCACTGACAAATGACTGAAACAAGTAGAAGATTATATATATACATACACATGTGTGTGTGTGTGTGTGTGTGTGTGTGTGTGTGTATCATTGTGTCTATGTTGGTGTATTCACATCCCCATAACTTACCAGTTCAGCAAAAGACACCTATAAAATAAGTACCAGGCTTACAGAGAATAAGTCTTGGGGTCAATTTCTTCACCTAATAGGCAGTGCTCTAGCATGGCCACAATCGAATGACTGAAACAAGTAAAAGAATAAAAGAATATATATATACTCTTTTACTTGTTTCAGTCATTTGACTGTGGCCATGCTGGAGCACCACCTTCAGTCGAGCAAATCGACCCCAGGACTTATTCTTTGTAAGTCTAGTACTTATTCTATCGGTCTCTTTTGCCGAACTGCTAAGTAACGGGGACGTAAACACACCAGCATCGGTTGTCAAGCGATGCTGGGGGGACAAACATAAACACACAAACGCACACACACATATATATACATTTATATACGACAGGCTTCTTTCAGTTTCCGTCTACCAAATCCACTCACAAGGCTTTGGTCGGCCCGAGGCTATAGTAGAAGACACTTTGCTCAAGGTGCCAAGAACCATGTGGCTGGTAAGCAAGTTACTTACCACACAGCCACTCCTGCGCAGAGAGAGAGAGAGAGAGAGAGAGAGAGAGAGAGAGAGAGAGAGAGAGA
>NC_068994.1:41144276-41148393 GCF_001194135.2 Octopus bimaculoides | reverse complement strand
GAAAGAAATAGATAGATAGATAGATAGATAGATAGATAGATAGATAGATACATACATACATACATACATACATACATACATACATACATATATGTGTTTACATTTGTGAAGTCCCTTTACTTAGTCCTGCACTGTGAGAAGCATTCAATTTCTCTACTATTGGTGACATGAGAAAATGCACTCTGTGAAGTGATTGGTTATAGAAAGGGCATCCAGGTGTAGGAACCAAGCCAAATGACACATACGAGCATAAATCTTTTGTTGTAACAGCTTCCATTAAGAACAGTAAGAACAGTGATGATCTATCCAACCTATGTCAGCATGGAAAGCAGATGTAAATTAATGATGAAGATGATTATAATGATGATATGATGATGATGACATGGTAATGATACATATATATAATTAATAAATCATAGGGCAGCAAAAAAAATTTTAGAAATTTAATTTACCACCAGTGGTCCAGCAAGAATAAAAATTAGTCAATAGACTATATATATATTATTCATTAAAATACAGAGATGCCTATAATAGGACATCTAACCCGCGGGTTAGATGTCCTATTATAGGCATCTGTATATATATATATATATATATATATATATATATATATATATACACACACACACATGATATATACTTTACATAGATAGATAGCTACATGTATTACATAAAAACAAAGTATAGGGAAAAATTACACGTTTTGCTATTTTACAAGAACTAATCATTAAAAAAGTAAAAAAAAAATATCTTAATCAAGAATTATGGAGCTGAAAATAATGAAATGAAATCATATTATTCTCTCTAAACAATACAAGCTGAACGAACACTTTCTCCATAATCCACACCACTACCACCACCACCACTACCACTATCACCACCACTTATGCGTATGTATTCATAATAGTAAACCGATATGTCAGTTGTGTACACACACACACACACTATTGTGACATGGATGCAATCATTATATACATGACCTAATACAAGCCTACATTCATGAAAACATATATACACATGCATACATTAACACGTACATACTAACAAACTATTATATAAATTAATAAGAATACATTTACAAATTAATGAGGAAATGGGTAAATTGAAAAATAAAATATATAAATTAATATAAATTATTGTAAAAAATAAAACCTACAGAATGTATGTTTTTGATTAAAATATGTCTGGAAGAAAAAGCAAAATACAAAAAGAAAAATACAAGAAATTGTTCCATTTAATTCTCATACTTGTTCAATAAATATTCAATTGCTGGAACATGTTCTGATCAAATAAATCCATGAATGGATGATTCACCGTATTGAGTTTTTCTAAGAATCACTGGTACCTCTGGCCTGTTTTGATAGTCAAATGTAAATGGAAATATCCCCTACTCAGGGGCACAGGCACAACTGTGTGTTTGAGAAGCTCGCTTCACAGCCATGTGGTTATGGGCTTCAGTCCCACACTGCATGGCATCACAGGTAAGTGCCTATTTCTAAAAGCTCCAAGTTGATCAATACTTTGTGTGAATTTGGTAAATGGAAACTGCATGGAAGCCCATTGTGTGTGTTTATGTGTGTGTGTGTATGTCTGTCTGTCTGTTCCTTTACGTCAGTGTTGTGATTTCTTGAAAGAGCTCTGAAGGACTACAACATCTAAGAACATATCACCTACATTAAACAAACAAGTAAACCATAAGAATAACAAAAGAAAAAAAGAAAGGAAGAGAGAGTGAGAGAGAGAGAAAGGATATCACATGGTCCATTATGTCAAGCAGTCTTCAGGTCACAACTCTTATCACGTGATCTTGTTAGTAATATTCAGCAAACAGAAATTGCACACACATATATATATATATAACAATTGCAGCGTGGAAGATGTTTATAAGCTGTTTAAGAAACGCAGAAAAACCGATAGATTCACTTCAAAATTTTAATTTAATTTGCCAGAATATTTTCGTCGCTTTGAGACCACGACCAGTTCAGGGTACAGGTTGCCATCTCAAAGTGACGGAAATATTTTGGCAAATTAAATTTAAATGTTGAAGTGAATCTAACAGTTTTTGTGTGTTTCTTAAATGGCTTATAAACATCTTCCACGCTGCAATTGTTTTCATTTCAGCACACGATCTCAGATCAGGTTGCTTGCTATGCAAGTACATCTCCATAATATATATATATATATATATATGTAGTTACATACAATTCAGCTGAGTAATGAAATGAAGAAATAGACTTGGCCAGTGTCAGGGTGCACAGCAAAAAACACCAGGACTGATGGACACCTAGATATTGTCACATCATCATTCTAGGAGAGGGACATTGATGTACAAATTTCATTGTCATCTGATTACTAGTCATTTTGCTTTAGCTTAGTACTTGTCATTAGGTACTAATTACAGAAACTCAAAATGTTGTACTCATGTTGTGCAAGTATTTATCACTATAATTCAATGATGGACAGATGTCTCTTTATGGTGACCTCATTCGGCATTCCATCTATTACTGAGAGTCTTATGAAAATGGAAGAGTGGCAATGGGACTGAACAGTCGTCCAAGAGGTCATGGACAGAAAGTCAGAAATGCTATTAACAACAAGGAAGCACAAGGAATGACAATCATCTGTGAAAATGTAGCAAGCACCCATCTATTTATCTATCTATCTGTTTGTCTGTTTGTCTGTCTATCTATCTATGAATGGATGCATACATGAATGCATTTATATATGCATGTATGTTTGTATGCATGTATGTTTGTATGCATGTATGTATGCTGAAGACCTGACAGAGTGTACTTGGTAATTTTTTGCATAGCACCACTATTAGTGAGCTTGCCATGCAGCTCTCGAGACCAAAATCACCTGAGTGGGAGTACAGTAGAGAGGCGAGCAGCACTATGTGAGGTGATAAAATGTAAAAAGAAAGAGACTGAAGACTCATGCAAATAAGGAATTAGAGTGAGAGAGAAAGGAATTAATAAGTAATAGATTGTGATGTAAAGTTTTCAGAGATAGAGCGATTTTTATGTTCCATGGAGATAAATATGGACAGGTATCTTCACTACCCCTTCCTAACCACAGACACTCTTGTAGATATAGCTATATATATGTGTGCATGCTTGTGTGTGTGTCTATGTGTGTGTGTGTCAGTGAAGGCACATAGCTTGGCGATTAGAATATTCAGCTCACAATCATAATGTTGAGAGTTCAATTCCTGGTGACGCTTTATTTCATGTTACTCCAGTTCAATCACCTGGCAAATATTCGTAGTACCTGTAATTCAATGGGCCAGCTTTGTCACATTCTGTATCATACCGAATCTCCCTAAAAGTTACGTTAAGGGTATGAATGTCTGTAGAGTGCTCAACCAGCTGCACATTAATTTCATGAGTTGGCTGTTGTGTTCACCAGATCAACTGAAACCTTTGTTGTTGTAACCGATGGAGTGACAATTATTGTTTAATGCACACATACACACACATATATATATACACGCATATATATATATATATATATATATACATGTATACATGCACACACATATATATATGTATATATTTATATGTATATCTGTCTATATCTACATCTAGCTAGCTAGCTAGCTATAGATAGATAGATAGATAGATAGATAGATAGATAGATAGATAGATAGATAGATAGATAGATAGACATACATTTATATATGTATGGTGTAGAGAGATGCAAGAGGGGGAGAAAGATGAATGAAAATAAAAAAAACGAAAATAATTTAAGATTGGATAGGTTCTTGATCATAATTACTGGTTTGATTATTAGTTTGAAGCTCAGGGAAGTGGAAATAATTATTAATGATATTTTGGACATTGGCTTATGTAGAGACAGAAGAGTGAGACAGAAGACAAAGGAAAACCTAAAAAGCAGATGAAAGAATCCGAGCAAAGTTGCCCATGTGTGTGCTTTGCCTTATGATGATGATTATATACATACATACATACATACATACATACATACATACATACATACATACATATATATATATGTGTGTGTGTGTGTGTGTGTGTGTGTGTATACATATATATATTTATGTGTATATATATATATATTTATATATATATATACATATATACATACACACACATAC
>NC_068994.1:41138706-41143924 GCF_001194135.2 Octopus bimaculoides | reverse complement strand
ATATATATATATATATATATATATATATATATATATATATATATATATATACGTCTGTGTGTGTATAAATATATGTATGTATATATGTATATGTATATATATATATGCTTGTATATACTCACACGCACACACGTATGTGTATGTATATATGTATGTATACATGCATGTTTGTATGTATGTTTGTGTGTGTACGTGTGTGCGTGTGTGTGTGCACGTGTGTGTATCTGTGTGTGTGTGGAGGGTGCTTATATGTATCTCTGTATATGAACAGAATTGTTATACAACGTTGGTGTTTTTGCTGTTTAGCTTCAGATCATCCTCAACTGACTAAAAATAGGTTCAAAGGCAATCTGGCCATAATCATCCTACTTTTCTGTATTTCTTGACAGTAGCATTCCTGGTGTTGATGCAGTGTTGAGTAAGGAAATAGACCACCCTGGGTGATGCTTTTATGGACGAGGTGCTCTTATGACTCGTATGTAGGCCTATATAGGCTTGGAGGGTCAGTAGGGAGTTGGGGAAGCAAACTCAAGGGCTGCTCTGGGTAGTACACATTCTAGATGTGCCACTGTATCTAGAACTACATGGTGTGATATACTGTCGATGGTAGCTTGTCATTTGGGTAGCAAGGAAATGAAGATATATTTCATTGGCTGCATGAATAATAGCTGAAGCCAGTCAGTAAATATTTAACTGAAATATTTATTACTGGACATGAAGATATTTGGTGTTGATTACTTACAATGAACAATATTAATAATTGCCAACTGAGATAGGGAGAAAAACTGTACTGTATCAGTAGAAGTTACTTTAGAGAAATAGTGTGCATGTCCAGAATGGGTCTGTCTGAAAACCTGGAGTTGTCTCTTCGAATGTCCCGAACCATCTACATGACAAAAGTGGAGGCACGACTCATTTGGCCACCTTCAGTACTCTGCAATTAGAAAAGGCCAAAAAACAGTTTTTATAGGTGACAAGAGGTTTTGTTCTAGAACAATTTAGAAAACCATATCATGCCATAGCCTCACTCTGATTGGTCAATTCATTGACCAATGACATGAAACTATGGCGGTTCTCTCGTGGTGTTTGACTGAGTATCTAGTGGTTAGGTATCAGATCATACCATTTGTTTTTTAAGACAGGAAGCTGAGACAAGAATGAAGGTAGTTTGGCAGCTATTTTTAGCAAGCTGATCAATCACATAAACACTTTATTTTTGGTTGAATCCATAGGATGAGTTTTACATCTAAAGTAGAATACAACAGTTCAGCCGAGCTGAACTACAAACGATGAATTATTAGGTGGAATTAAAATTTACAGTGGTGGTGGTGGCAGTGGTGGCAGCGGCGGTGTTGGCAGCGGCGGCGGCAGCGGCGGCGGCAGCGGTGGCGGCAGCAGTGGCGGCAGCAGTGGCGGCAGCAGTGGCGGCAGCAGTGGCGGCAGCAGTGGCGGCAGCAGTGGCGGCAGCAGTGGCGGCAGCAGTGGCGAGGACGACAATGACGATGACAATGACAATGGAAATGCCACAGTTGCTGTTGCTACCACTGGTAAACAGAGATAGACAAATAGACAGGAGGCATTCATAAGGTAAATATAGAATAGAAGGCACCGGCATGGCTGAGTGTACAAGCATAGAGCTAGTGGTGGGGCAAGGGGGCTGTTATGGAAACAAACATGCACATATTTATACATGATATATATATATATATATATATATATATATGTATACATGATACATATACACACATATATGCACCACATGCACTTACACATACACATGCATCCATTATGCATTACATATACACATGAATACATACATGCATACATACACACCCAAACACACACACACACACACACACAGACACACACACACACAGACACACACACATATATAAAAGTCAAACGTTAATAAAAGATGGATGAATACGTAGAATAGAAATAATACGTCAGATGTATTCAACTGAATTAAATATGAAGGAACGTATTAACTTTTGACATTGTGATCTTTATAGATTACTTGCTTAGATCATTGATAAATAGCTTTGTTTTTATGGCACAAAGCAGTCCGCCTGATAAAGCTCAGACTCTATGGCTTGTTTTATTAACAATTACCCACAGGACTTTGAATAACTATCTATTGTAAATACATCAGGTATGTATTGTTTGTAAATATATCAATAAATAAGAGTCGTTTGCCATGTGTAGAATTTTATATCATTAGCAAGTAGCCATATTCTGACATACATCGGTTGCTTATGGAAATTAAACCAAAACCTACTCAAAGACAGTTTATCCATTAGCTTTTGGTTTATTTCACCTTATCAATTATGTGATATTTTTATAGCTATCTAGCTATGTATCTGTGCATTCAGCTGTAGTTCTTATTATTATCTTCTAAATATGCTCCTATTAGCTATCAATGTATTAATCTAACAATATGTGGCTTTATCCTATTCTCTTTCTCACATACATACATACATACATACATACTCATACAAGTTTATCATCTTCATCATCATCGTCATCATTTTACATCTGTTTTCTATGCTTTTATGGGTTGGATGGACTATTTGTTGCAGTCACTTAGCATCTCTTTCATGTGGCTCAGCTTCCTCAGATGTACCTGTCCCCCTTGGTCTCCATCTTCTACTAACTTTTTGTGTTTGGTATTTCTTTCATCATCCTCAATACTCATCACATATATACCACTTAGTATCCTCTTTTGCATACTATATCTAATATATGAGTGGGTGCTGAAAAGTTCCTGGGTTTGACTAAAAGAAAATACTGGAGGATCAGTTAATTATGATTTTATTCAACTTATTCCCTTTACAGATTCACACACTTATTGCAGTGGTCCTTCAGTTTTTCTAAGCCCTGAAAAAGAACTCAGAAGGTGGGGTTGCCAACCAGTACTTTTGCAATACCCTTAAAGCCAAGAACTTTTCAGTACCCCTTTGTAGTTTTCGAAAGTGGAGACATGCTTTCCTTCCTCTCTCAGTTCATTTGTGTTCGGTAGTTTATACAAACTAACATAACATATTCAGTGGAGCATGCTTCCTTCATTGATGAATCACAGCCTTCACATCTTCTTTACATTCAATCTCCATATCTTACTACCATGCAACATCACATTTCATACACAAGTATCATACAACCTGCTTTTCATTATGAGAGAGAAACCCTTTGTGACCATATTTATAGCATGGAATAATTAGAATACATCTTCCTGGAGATTTTCTCAATCTTCCACATACCACAAAATGAACCACATTGATCTGCTTGTGTTACTACTTAAGTGTTTCTTATAGCGTTACTAAAATAAGAGAGGAAATGCTCTATAGACAGGATGGCCACAAATTTATCCCAAATAAATTTCTCCTCTAAAATCCTATCTCTTTCATTAGATTTTGTGAATTAACTCCCGTGTGTACTTCATTAAACAGATGAGAAACTAATTTCCTCCACAATAGTATACTAATCTTTTGCAAGTAAGTTCTCTCAGAAATACATACTGTCACTTAATCCATAGTTAAATAAACTGTCATGTAAATTTTAAATGTCATGAAACAACCTCAACAGACTGAACTGACTGGTTTGACTCGATAACCCCTAAATCAATCTATTTGTTATATTCTTTAGTTCTTTAGTTCATTGTAGCCATCACAGTCAGGACTGTACTAAAGCACTGTATATAGACACCTTCTTGGATATTTCTTATTCAATGGTGATATAAATGTGTGGTTATGGTGTTTGATTATGAAGCTCATGAATTAAAAAGCTGCTCTCGAAAATGTATAGTGAGTTGTTAGTTTTCTTAATTAATCTTGTTGTAAATAAGAAACTCTTACAATCTTATAGAAAAGTTACATAAGATTATAAAAATCTTAGTTACAAGCATCAGATTTAGTAATATCATTGACTCTCATTCAAATTCTGTTCAGCTTTACCTCCATGCTATTTGCTTTATAAACATAATAAATAATATCAAAATGCTAGCACATCATAAATAACAATTTAAATAGTAATCAAAGCATATTTACAAACATCTGCTAACTTCCTTCTCTACAGTTAAAACAATATTTATTTATAAAACTAGCAGAAAACGTTACATCATGAAAGCACCATTTACATAAGAGTTTTTTATTTATTTATGTTGTTTTCATCAATAGATGTTAAGGAGAAATGGAAGTACTTTCATCATATATGGGTGTGTGGTTAAGAAGTTAGCTTTGAAACCATGTGGTTTCAGGTTCAGTTCCACAGTACAGCATCTCATGCAAGTGTTATTTACTGGGCCAACCAAAGGTTTGTACATTAATTTGGTTGAAGGCAACATAAATAAGCCTGTCATAAATGTGTGTGTATGTGGTATGTGTGTGTGTCTGTGTCTGTGTGTACGTGTGCTTATTTGTGTTACTTTCTCATGGTATCACACACTAAATGTATACTGATGTCACTTAAAAAAGTAATGTTGGTTTCAAATTTTGGCGAAGATCAGCAAGCTTGAGACAGAGGGTAAGTCAATTTCATCAACCCCAGTGATCAAATGCTACTTATTTTATGGCCATGAAAGGATGAAAGGCAAAGTCAATCTCTGCAGAATTTGAACTCAGAATGTAGAGGCAGACAAAATGCCTGTAAGCATTTTGTCCGGAATGCTAATGATTCTGCCAGCTCACCACTATA
The DNA here is from genome assembly GCF_001194135.2 of Octopus bimaculoides. Lineage (NCBI taxonomy): Eukaryota > Metazoa > Mollusca > Cephalopoda > Octopoda > Octopodidae > Octopus > Octopus bimaculoides. The sequence continues at coordinate 41,139,235 of NC_068994.1, read as the reverse complement.
CTAACAAAGGCAATGTTGTTCATCTTCACTCCTGTGAGAAGAAACATGTCTGGCTATAACGAGGTTTGTTTTTCAGAGGACTAGGGAAAATATTACCTTACTTGGAACAACATGAGGGCTTCCAACAGGGGAAGCATTTAGTTATTATAGTTGTAAGGCACAAATAAAGGTTCCTCTTACCTCAAAGTGCAACCAGCGTCAGTCCTTCCAAACCAGCAAGGCCTCACAGTTGTATCCACATGTAAACTGTACCCAACCTCTCGCCAGCAAGGACCACTACCCTACTGTTGCTCCCAACACACATCCATCCCTTGCAATACACACAAAAGAAAGCTGCTGCCATTTCCTCTACTTTCCAGTCCTTTCATGACATCACTTTCTTTTCCTTCTGGTCATTTATCCTTCCTCCACATGCCACTCTGATCTAAAGATCACTGCTCCTCTATCCAGCTCAAAATTATCCATCCACGGGATGGAGTGGGGGAACGTACCTCTGAGATTTCTGCAGGGTCACATGGTCAAGTATCCC
>NC_068994.1:41129256-41138696 GCF_001194135.2 Octopus bimaculoides | reverse complement strand
CCTCCTCCACAGTTATAAAAAATATGCTGCAACAAATTTTGGCTGACCCATGCAAGTATAGAAAAATCATATCTTAGAAACAACAATCCTGAAGTCAAACACTAACTCCAGTAATAAACTCAAATTCCTTGTTTTTCACTATTTCTAATACAAGAACCATTACAACTTTAATGTTTGTTAAACCTAGATGGTTTTACAAGGCAGCATCTTTTACTAATTCAAACAAAATTTTACACATTTGTCTATGAATAATATATGAGATGCAATGAGCAAAACTTGCCACTCCATAATTCTTGAAAGATTATAGATATCAAAATATTTCTTAGGAAAAAAAGAAACAATTCATCTATAATTAGTCGTAACATATTTCAAGTCTTGTGGCTACGTGTCTTAACTTAATTCAGTCGGAAATTTATATTATAGCCGCTTATTTATTTATCCTTGTTGCTTTTGTTGTTATTGTTGTTGTTGTCACCGTCATCATCGTCATCGTCGTCATCATTATCATAAACATCATCATCATCATCATCATCAAGCAAAATGACAACACCCATTCTTTTCCCCTAAACATTGCCTACCTTTTTTTACATTCCAATAATATTTAACTTACTCCAATACAAAATAAAATCATAGATGATTCACACACACACACACACACACACACATACACGTGTGTATGTATGTATGTATGTATATGTATATATACATATATCTATATATGTATATATGCATACATACAAACACATACACCCATGTATGTATATTTATATATATATATATATGTACATACATACATACATACATACATATATACATATGTACATAAATACATACATAATTCTTTTTCTCTCTTCAAAATTTATTCTTTCCTAATTTCATTGTAAGCATTTGTTTGCTAACTGGCATTTCACATCATTTTCATATTAGGGATACCAAAAAAATCAATTGATAATACTGTTTCCTTACCAGTGAATTAATATAAAACCTTGTTGACATTGAAAAAAAAAGGACTAAATCAATATTAGATAATTTTTCCCATGGGAAAATATATTGCTAAAATCTAACAAATTCAATAGAAAAAGAGGGTGGTATGGTGACAGTTATATTAAGTATACAAGAAACAAAAATCACTCTTCAATTAGGAGGTAAAAAGATAGCAGACAAAGAAGTCCTTTTTCATATTGCCAATTGTTTTGTAGAATATTGATATCTTTTTGTCAATATACTGTCGTTGTCTGAGGCTATCAACATGTTTTCTAATGAAGTGAGCTGCTTTTCATATTACAAAATTTATTTTGCTGGTCCAGCTAAAAAGCAAACATTCTATTGATCTATTGAATCTATTTGCACACAATTGATAAACAAATGAAAAGCCAATAATATTTTGGTGCATTACAATAGTTATATTCAGTGCTACTTCAAAAGAAACTTTTAAATTGGCTTCGGTTTTCAATAGCAGAATAATGTTGTTTTAAGTGTAAGAAAATGAATAAATCTACCACCTCTAAAAAAGAAAACAAAAAGGAAAGAAAGAAAGTAGAAGAAAAGAAATGACAAGAATTGAAAAAAAAATATATGATTGTGTCTTAATAAACTGCATTTCTAAAAAATCTTTTGTACCAGCTTGCTGCTGCTGCTTAACCGAGGTTTTCTTTAGATGCAATCAAAAAGAATTATCTTTTCTCTAATCAGTTCTTGTATTTCTAGAGAGAAGAATGCCTGTGAATTTCAAAACTACATAAAAAATATGATGTTTTTTTTTTAAACATTTTCAGTACGTTTTTGAAAATTATGATAAATTCATTGATTAGTTCAAAGAAACTTACTAACAAATTGACTGAAGAAAATAATGAAAATATGAAAAATATCTTTTGGTCAGTATTTCTGCTTCTTGTCTATTCTAGCTAAGTTCCATTGTCTGGAAAATAACTGTAACTTTTGTGAAAATTTTTTGAAATCAGATAATAATTAACAGGATCAGAATAGTAAAACCATAACAATGTTCTTCACATTAGTTTTCATTTATACAGCTTTTTCATACAGAGACACTCACTCACACATCCATCAACCTGTCTATCTAGTTGTCTGTTCATATATCTATCCATTCATACATCCATCCATCAATCCATCTATCTGTCTTGTCAGTCTGGCCATCCATCCATCCATTTGTCAGTCTGTTGTCTGTTCTGCCTATCTGTTTATCTGTGTACCTATCCATTTATATTTCTATCTAACTGTATATCTCTCTAACATATAGTCATATTTATATGTCTTATGTTTCAAAGTTTTTGTTTATTGGAAGAAAAAAGTGCATTTAAATGCCTCATGAGAAATAAGAAGACTTTCTTAAGCGAAGTAAAAGGATTAACTAACTGAAGCTACTACTAAGCTGAAAATGTATATAAACACACTTTATAGTTGACGTTATTTAAGTAATATTATTTACCAAGAAAATATATAATTCAATTTGTAGCATAAGGAATGCTATCTACAATTGATGAAATGGACGATGTATCAAAGATTGCCATTCAGAAATTCCTCATAAACAAGACTGATATCAAATGTCAGACAACTGGCACTCTGTTGGTTACAACAATGAGGGTCCCAAAAGAACAGCCTGCTTATGAAATTAGCATGCAAGTGGCTGAGCACTCCTCAGACACACATACCCTTGATGTGGTTCACAGGGAGATTCAGCATGATAGAGAATATGATAACACCAGCCGTTTGAAATACAGTCACATCTCATTTTTGCCAGTTGAGTGGACTGGGAGCAATGTGAGATAAAGTGTCTTGCTCAAGGACACAATGTTCCACAAGGAATCGAACTCACAACCTTATGATATTGAGATGACTACTCTAACCACTAAGTCACATGCCTTCACCCTAAGTGTCAACTGAATAAAAATATAATTGTTTGGTGTCTTGGGCAGGAAATTAAACTGCATCCATTGGTGAAAGTGCAGCTGATGTGGTCAATAGTTTTGGTAAGTGTCAAGCTACCTCTTATTTATCACTGCTTCCAGGTCTGCTTTGGCCTGTGGTGGAGATACCTGCCAAAGGCTCTTGTTATGGTTTAAATTGCAGAAAATAGTTCTGTGGCTAACACAATCAATGCTTTAGAGGAGTGATTGCCTCTAGACATGTGGGCATACAACACACAGCCTCACTAATGTATGGATACGCCCAGATATATAAACCAGCCCCCTTATTCCTAAATGTTAAATAACACTGGTGCCTGAATGGAAAGCTTTGGAGAGCAGGAGATTAGCAGAATAAATGCAAATTAACTGGCAGAAAGCAACAGGAAACCAGTAGTATGTCTTGGCCTATCATTAGTTTTCTGACTTTAGCATAGAAGATGATTTTGGACGCCTGTAAGCATGGCACAGAAAGCAAGAGTGAAAGAAAGAGAGAGACAGAGACACAGAGAGAGATTACTGCATAACAAAATGAATGGCAAAAACAAAAAAAGCCAAAACAAAACTATCTTGCTTGGCACAAAGTGACAGAACAGTATTAGTTGCTACTGAAATCATTGAGTATGTATTTCAACCCTGTATTTATTTTAATGATCTCAGTTAAATGGCTATGTTACCTTTGGATTTATAGGGTTCCAACTCAACACGGTGTTTAAAACAGGTACATACAAACATAGGCATATGCACACCTATGTATATATGCATATATATAGATATACATATATACATACATGTGTGTGTGTGTGTGTGTATGTGTGAATTGGTGTAAAAGCAATGAATGTGTAAAAACAATAAGCTTCCATACAGTTTCTTCTGTCTTGCCTTCATGAAGTATTATCCAACCCAAGTCTACATTAAAAGACATTTGTCCAGAGTGCCATGAAGTATACTGGAACCTGGAAATTATACATACGTAACCACACAGCTATGCCTGAACATATATATCTGACTTTTCAAATTAAGCTAGTCACTCTTCCACAAAACCTAGATGTAAATAATCATTTGGTTTTGATGATCATATTCTAGATTGTTCGCTCGACGACCAACAAAGAAATTAAACAAAACATAGAGATAATACATTGGTACTATCCTAATTTCTAATTCCATATTTGAAATATAATAAAAGGCATTGCTGCTCTGTAGTTGAAAAGTGTTTATTTTACATCATCAAGTTCTTTGGTTCACTCACCTTGTGTAATATCTTGAGCAAATGTTTTATACTGTAGATTTGAGTCAACCATATCCTTGTAAGTGAAATTTGTTAAATAGAAATTGTAAAAGCTTGTCTAATGAATTATTTTTGTTCTTAGATGGTTAAACTTATTTTGTCACCTAGATTGACACCACCAGAGAACTCTTGTATATATTTAATGGAATCCACTTTATTGTAGGAATTTGGGTTAAGTCTTCTGTCTAAGAATAATTTTTTCCTTAATGCCACAGCCAGATATTGAACCAGAACCACAGATTTAGCTTCCTGGGCAATAATTCTACAGTAGTTGCATAATTCTACAGTAGTTGCAAGCACTCTTCTATGTGGTGGTTGAACCTACCAGAAATGACAGTGCGATCTCTTCAAGTCATACTCTAATAATCTGTGTGTATTATGAATGAGATAATGTATTCCTAGGCATCTCTTAAAAGATATGGTATGGTTATGGGTGGAATGTCTTGAATCATAGATCACCATGGTCAGAGTTAAACAGTGGCAGCAGCAGCAGCAGCAGCAGCAGCAGCAGCAGCAACGACATTATGTTGATCACTCAGTTCAGTTTGAAGGCAGTGTCCAAGATCTATGAGAGGGCCAGAAAGAATAGTGGCAGAGATGAAAGAAAATATCTCCATTTAAATGTTGACAACCATGGGGACCCTGTGAATGACACTCAAGGACGTAAGTTGTGGTTATTCTTTAATCAAGTGATAGATTAAGTCTACATCCATGTAAGTCACAATAAGATTTGAACTTAGAATGTAAATATTTGAAACATATACTGCAAAGCACTTTGTCCACTGTTCTAGTAATTGTACCAATCCACTCACTACCTTAGACATGTACTTAATTTATCAAACCCAGGATTAATGACAGGGTAAGCTGATCTTGATAGAAATTTGAACTCAGAATACTAGGGGCTGGAATAAATATTAAAGTCATTGAGGATTGACTGTTTTTGCAAAAGATCCTGCAAAGGTAAGCAACAGGTCTCACTCACACACACACACACACACACACACACACACACACACACACACACATACATACATGCATGCATGTGCATGCTCACATATATAATCAACATTTCAGCAGTTAGACAATCAAGCACCTTACTGAATTAATCTACTAAAGTTCTCAGTTCTTAGACAAAATTAAGATCAAAATTAAGAATTGCTTTCAATATTTGATTAGAGCTAAAATTTGCTGAAATGTCAGTAAAAATCTGGAACACAAACAAATGAAGCAAGGCAAGTAAATGCAATTCTTTATAATAAGAAGTTTCTCCTCAATCATAATCAAACATTTATTTACTGACTCATTTCATTACTTATTCATTCATTTCTTTCCTCTTTTATTTGTCCGCTTTCCACGTCTAATCTAACAAGGTGCTGAAATAGCAGTAGAAATAACGCTATTTCACGCTTTGGAAGATAAAAAAAAAAAGGCGTCACCACCACCACCACCATCATCCACAGCAGCAGCAGCAGTAGAGCTATAGTTAATATCCAAAAGATATTTAATCAAACATTAGCCTCGAGGTAATATCTCTAGAAACTGGTAAAACTGCTACAAGTCAAGAAGCTTCATGCCAATGGTGTAAGTTCCTACACCTTTCTCTGTTAATGCATTAAGTTTTCTTGTACACAAAGATGTTCTTAATAATGCATTTATTAGTGAATGCTAGCTCCAACACTCTGACTTCGCAGCATGCAATAATTCCCTGCTGAGAGATCGGCATAAGTAAACACTTCTTAACTGAATGTAACCATTCAGATCAAAAGATGGAAAGCAATGACTTGTCCGCAAAATTCAGCCTGGAGCTGAAGGGATAAAGAAAGTTATCTGTATGAATATGCAAACATCGAGTCTATATATGCCACCACCTCTTAAGATTGAGATAAGAAAACAAAATAAAAATTCCTCAATTCCTTTACTTTTCACCTGAATGTTTCTTTCTTTGCCTCTTTCTTTTATATTTTTTTTTGTTTTGTTTTTATTGTTTCTTTTTTTTTTTTTTTCCTTACGATACTGAAGAAACAGTGAGAGGAGAAGGGAGAGTGTGAACAGGCAAGAAACACAGAGTAAGAAGAAAGATGCACACGCACACACATGCAAATACATGTACAAACACACACATATTCATCTCATTTTGGCTCTCTCTCTCTCTATGTATTTGTGTATCTGTGTATGTATATATATATTTACTGAGGCGATGACTACTGACCGAGACCTTTGGAAATGTGCTGTGCGTGAGAAGACCCGGCAAGCCAAGTAAGATCGTTGCCAGTGCCCCTGGACTGGCTTGTGCGGGTGGCACATAAAAGACACCATTTCGAGCGTGGCCGTTTTCGTGCGGGTGACACGTAAAAGCACCCACTACACTCTCTGAGTGGTTGGCGTTAGGAAGGGCATCCAGCTGTAGAAACTCTGCCAAATTAGATTGGAGCCTGGTGTTGCCATCCGGTTTCACCAGTCCTCAGTCAAATCGTCCAACCCATGCTAGCATGGAAAGCGGACGTTAAACGATGATGATGATGATATGCATACCTCCATCCATCCATACATACACACACACATTCATGCATACATATATATACATAGAGAGAGGGAAGAAGAGAGGAAGAGAGAGTAAATGAAAAGTTGCTACAATGATGTAAAGAGTAACAGAGACAGAAAGAGAAAAAGAGAGCCTGTGAATATGATAATAAACAATTAAAGAAATAAGAAGCAAAACAAAACAAAATACAGTAAAACAAGGTCAGAGGTAGAAAGTTTGGAATTCACTGGACCAATAAGTTGCTACTCCCAAGATATGGTGATAACTATGAAGTCATTTCCAGAAACAATCATGGAAGCAAATCGAATGCCATATGTTTACAGCCCATATTGCTAAAAATGAATGTTATTCTAAATTCTAAAAGAAATTATTTACAGCTAACTCATTAAACTGTTTTAACATGACTTATCAGGCCAGAATATTTCGCAAATTTATCTTTGGTAATTTTGACTTCAAATGAGTTTGGAGAATTTTGCATATGAATATCTATTTCCAAAATCTTCAAACATCAAAAAGATTATCATTTTCTTTTTCCTTCTTCTTGAAGATTTTTTAAATTCTAGAGGAACGATATTGCAATAATGCTTTTGTCCAAATTGTGAATCCTGAAAAATGATCCAATCACAAAATAGAACCCAGAACTCACGATAATAAATCTAAGTTGCAACGTTTTGTTAATGATGGCAGAAGATTTTCAGTCTAATTGCAATTTTTCTTCATTTCCATAATTTAAAATGTCTCATACAGGTTTAACACTAATTCATCTTTGAAATCTTTTTCTGGTTTAAGCCTGCCACACACCCCACCTCAAATACTTCATTGGAAAAAAATAAAATATCTAAATAAAAGAAGGAGTAAAAAAAAATTCTCTAACTGCATTTTAGTGAAAGATTTCTCTGCAGAGATTATCGAAGTACTTTGGAAAAAGAACAGCCATGCATCATATTGTGCAGTGGAGCTTTTGGGGGAGTTTTTTTTGTGGCTTTTTTTTTTTTTGTTACTCATTTTTGCACACAAGCATGTCATTTCACTTTATTAGAATTCCAAAAAGAAAACCTCAAATGAATTCTTCAATCATCACATGTGCCTTTTAATATAATTAATGCCATTTTTATACAACACAATCACTAGAAACACTAATCCCTAGCAGATTAAATTAGTTAAAATCCTTCTTGAATTACTTTCTATTAAATAAAAACTCACTGCTTAGCATCTGTTCTTAAAACGAAAGAATAAGAAGATAAAAAAATGTAAAAAAAACAAAAAAACAGAAAGAGATAGTAATCTTTTTTTTTTTTGTATCTCATTTCTTTCAAATGTATATGTTATAAAATGTGTATTGGCTAAAGAAAGCAAACGAACTGGAATTCGGTAAAGAGAGTTTTAAAACTAAGAAGCTGCAGATTCAGATGTCAGTGACCAGATACAGAAGACAAAAGACAAGTACAGTTATCTTCAATGGAGATAACTGTTTGAATGGGAAATGCTGGCAATGTTTTTCGCTTCATCTATAAACAACACAAGAAAAAATATTTGTTATTTGCTGACTTGAAAAGTCTTAAAAAAGAAAAGAGAAGGAAAAAAGCAAAACAAGCAAAATCAAAGAAAAAAAAACAACCTCGTTTGGCTTGCAACACCTTTTAGAGATTTTAGTATATATTTTTCTTAAACTTTGCTTCTTTTTTTTTAATCTTTAGTTGTTATTTTTTTTACTTTATTTTGTTGATTTTTGGGAGGAAGGAAAAGAAGTTGTGCATTGACCCATTTTATTTTATTTTTATTTTTATTTGTTTATTTATTTGTTGTATATAAAATGCAATCAAATGATATTCAATACATTGAAGTAGGAAGGATAAATAAACTTGGAAAATGGATATTTCTGATAGTAAAAGATAAAAAATCAATAATTTGCTTTCATTCCATTGCTGGTCTACTCCAAAGAAAGTAAACATACTTTTCCAAAAATATTGAGAAATACAGAATCACTGAACATAGATTCCATTTAGTATACCTGAGTTCCAATAATTTTATATCTATAAACTTCTCCATGAAAGTTAGTTTTCTATCTTTAAAATTTGTCAATTACTAATGGAAAATGATTCCTTAGACTTTAGCATTTCCAAATAAATAAATATAATAGCAAAATAAATAAATAAAAAGTAACTATGAACACATATAAATTTTTTTTTTTTTAAATGCAGTCAAGGCTTGCATTTTCTTTGATTTTTGTATTGGAAAGCAGTATTCCTAATTCTATTGACAAGAAGGAAAGAAATATTTTTAAAATGTGACCAGTGAGAATCTGTATCATTAAAAATTCTCAAACACATTTGTATACATTCCATTCAAACAGACATGACTGTCTATCTACATAGATTCCCCTTCAATTTATATGAAATGTACATATGATCTCTCTCTCTCTCTATGTATCTATCTATCTTTATTACAATGCATACATATAGGTATGTATGCACACACACACGCATATATTCTATATATATATATATATATATATATATACACACACACAACATGTTTCAGTTCCCGTCTACCAAATCCACTCAGAAGGCTTTGGTCAACTTGAGACTATAGTAGAAGACACTTGCCCAAGGTGCCATAAAGTAGGACTGAACCCAGAACCATGTGGTTGGAAAGCAAGCTTCTTACCATACAACTACTCCAGCACCTA
>NC_068994.1:41125621-41128848 GCF_001194135.2 Octopus bimaculoides | reverse complement strand
TATATATATATATATATATATATATATATGCATTTGAGATACATACAGTTGTATACAACCCCATGTGAGCAGATTCTAAATGAGTAGAGTCACTTAAGCACACGCATGTACACATACATTTAAATCTTTCTGGGACTTTTAGTTTACATAGTCACATTTTTACCTGGCTCTGTTTATCTTTTACTTATTATTTTTTCCATATTTCCATTCTTGATTTTATTGGTGTTTTTGTTGTTGTTATTATTGTTGTTGATGTTGTTATTTTCTTCTCTATTTTTTTTTTTGTGTGTTTTCAGAATATTAGTTTGTCAACTGTTCAAGTGGGAAGTGCTACGAGGATGATGGATGGGGAGAGTAACTGCAACAACAACAACAGTTAAAACACAAATATCAGCTGCCATACCACAATCGCCTCCATCAAGAATGTTAGCTACAACTTATATTAACAATAACAATGACAAAATTAATAACACCAACAACAACAACATTTACAACAGCATGTCAAAGAGGGAGTCTGTACACAAGTTTTCAGTTTGCTAGAGATAGCAGCTAAACCTTTTCTTTACCCACCCTGGATTGCACACCACCACTTTCAAAGTAAGTGCGATGGGCACATGGATCAGTGTAATTTGGATAACACTGTGTCTGAACACAATATGGAATAGTCATGGTTGGATTGCATGCAATTTGATTATAAGTTTGAATGATTAATTAAAGCTGATCTGGAGTTATACAAGGGTAAAAACAATAGGCACAACAACATTCGTAATCTAACCATAACGACAGTAAACTAATAGTAACAGCATTGATAACAACAGATATATCAGCAGCAACAGCAGGATTAAAATAATATAAATATATATATATGTGTGTATATATATATATATATATATATATATAGATATAAATATATATACATATATTTAAGCATAAGAAAAACAGTATAACTATCGCCATATGAAACAACAGCAGCATCACCAATACCACCATCCATATCAATAAGCAACGACAGCTATAGCAAGCAGCAGCAACAGCGGTAGCAGCAGCAATAACAACAACAGCAGCAGCAGCAGCAGCTGCTATTTCTCCTATAACTTTTCAATTGGATACAACATTTAATATCAGTGTAGGCAGAAGGGAATAACAAAGGCACAAGTTGAGTGGTTTTTTGAAGAAAAAAAAAAAACACACATAATACCAATGTTATTTTCATTATATTACATGTTATGAAAAGATGAAATTCATTGCAAGAATTCAGGAATGAAGCGGCGGCAGAAATTTTGGCTGTAAGTTTTAGAGAAAGTAAGTTTGTTATTAAAATATCAATATTTTCCTTTCTCATATACATACATACATACAAACACAAACTTGCACATGTGTATATATGCATACATACACATACACACACACACACACACATAAATACACACACACACACACACATATATATATACACATATGTAAAGACTTCCTTGGGCTATATAAGTAAAAGTTTTATATGTATTTTTTCTTGGCTCTCTCAATCTCACTCCATCTATTTCTTTCTCTTTCTCTCTCTCTCCTACATTTAGTTTTCCTATCTCTTTTCATTTCACTTTCTCTTTCCTTCATAATACATTACCATTTCTCTCTTCTTCTCACATATATTCTCTCTCTCCTCTCTCTCTATCTCTCTCTTTTTCTCTAATATTTCACTAATTCTATCATATAAACACACTTAGACATATACATGTTATCTCTTTCTTTCCCTTCACTCTTTCTGTTGCTCTCTTCTTCTCATCACTCATCCCTTTCTGTATCTGTCAATCTAACTTTTCCTTTCTAATGTGTATACACACAAAAAACACAAACACACATATGTACATATATATTTCTCACATACTGTTTGAAACTGATTCTTTAAGGTTACATATTTTTGCATATAGTTTCTATTATTGTTTTGGTCATTCCAATGATCATTATTATTATTATTGTTATAGATGTTGTTATGATGATAAAAGTTATATTTATTCATTTCAGTCAATTTTCCTATTTATGTTGTAATCATTTTGCTAACATGTTGCTAATACTCCCGGTACAATTACTTACCCCACAATCTCAAGGAATACTTATATACTTAATTTCAGCTATAATGATACTCTCAGATGTATTAATAATATAGACATATACACATTATTTCTTACATGTGTTCTTCTAGTAGCTAATGCATACTTACACACACACATATACACACACAAGTATATGATTATATGTATATAGTTTTACATACAAATATATATATATATATATATATAATTGTGTGTGTATATCTATCTATCTATCTATCTATCTATCTGTCTTACATATATTCATATATATGTGTATGCCTATATATATATAAATTTATATATATATATATATATATATATATATATATATATATATATATATATATATATATATATATACACACATGTATATATATATATGTACATTATATATATATATATATATATATATATATGTGTGTGTACATATATATATATATATATGTAAATATATGTACATATATATATATATATATATACACACACACATATATATACATATATACATATGCATATATGTATATATGTATACACACACATGTATAGATATATATGTCTCTCTCTCTTTCTCTCTCTCTATATATATGTATGTATGTATGTATGTATGTATGTATATATATAAAACATACTAAGAAATTTATGTGGTATAAACCTGTTTTAAAATTTGTTAAAATATCAAATATCAAAAGTAAACGGCATTCAGAAAACTTTGACTGGCTCTGGGACAAAATGCATATAACCATATGCATAAGAAACGTATACACATACGTACACATATACATAATACATACATGCACATATATATATATATACTTACATACACACACACACACATATATATATATATATACATATATAAGTTCCAGTATATGTATATATAAATATATTTCTATATATATATATATATATATATATATTTATTGATATAAACTCTACTTTTTCAGATCTAAGCATCCATCAGGGTATATCTAAGCAAGTAAATATATATCAAAAGTTATATCTGTCTACCATCACATATCTTGAGTTAGATCTGTCTGTGTACTTATTCATCTATATTTATAACACTATCTATATCTAGGCATCTGTCAGTTTATATTGCTATCTATGTTCACCTATGAATCTCTATATCCTTATATATAT
>NC_068994.1:41120003-41125298 GCF_001194135.2 Octopus bimaculoides | reverse complement strand
TGTGTGTGTGTGTGTGTGTGTGTGTGTGTGTGTGTGTGTGTGTGTGTGTGTGCGTGTGTGTGTGTGAGTGTGTAAGTATCTATGTATGTACATATACACAAACACATAGACATACCCACATACTGGGCCTGATAAAACAGCTGATTCAGATATATCTCTGACAACAATCACACCACTATGCAACTTGTTGACATATAATTTCACTTGTATTTATCAAGTTAAAACCCTAGGTATGATCATAGTATTCCAACAGAGGTTATTTTTTACTCATCTGAGTTTTAATGGCAATTATTTAGTACTTCTTCTTTTACTGTAAGTCTCTAAAATGAGTGCATTACATATTTGGTTTTATGTTTCTCCTTGAAAAGGAGTCACAGGTGAAAGATGTGGTTGCAGATGCAGACTCATAAGTGTTTAATATTACTTAGGACATTTTATTCAGTCAACTGAGAACTGTGAGTATCTAATCTGGCAGTATACCACATTGCAAGATTATCAGCTCAGGACTGAATCACACAAGTTCTGGTCAAAATTTCTTGTTCAACAATTCATGGTATTCCTTACAGCTGGAAGAAAAAAAAGTTGGTTCAATCGTACCATGAAAAGCTTTATATAAGATTTTTTTAATATTTTGTAATTAAGCAAATTATCTAGTTAGAAAGTCTCTATAAGAGATGAAAGCAGTAACTATACTGAAAAGTAATGTTTACCATCACTTCAACATGGCTCTTTTTTATGAACCAAATTTAGTACCATTTTATCACCAGCTGGGCAGGCGTCCTCCTGGGGTTAAAATGATAGTAACATTGGTTCTTATGGAACAGCCATGTTGAGGTGGCGATAAATATTATTTCATTATTGTTTCTGATATAAACACAAGGCCTGAAATATTAATGAGGAGCATTAATATTGGTTGGTTGGTGAAATTAACATCGATACTAAACTGGTACTTTATTTTAAGGACTCAAAAAGAATGAGGGGAAAAGCCAACTTTAGCAGGACTTGAACTCAGAAGATAGGGATTCAGAAAGAAAAACCACAAGATATTGTGTCCAATGTTCTAGCAACCCTATCAGTCTAATTCACTATAATATAACAGTATAATATTGTTAAAGCTATATGTATATAAATATATAATGCACACACAACACACATATATATATATATATATATATATATATGTGTGTGTGTGTGTGTGTGTATATGTATGTGTGTGTATATATGTATATATATATATATATATACATGTGTGCATATATAATTTTTTATATGTATTCACAAGAATTAAGGTGCATCAACTCGTAAGATGACAGAAATGGCTAATGATGACTACATCCAGGCCAATGTTTAAAATCTTACATGTTTAAGATTTAACCTGATGATGGTGAATGTCATGATGTAATCTTTTATGTCTGCATTAAATAAAGAAAATTCTACCAAAATAGCTACCATAAATTTGAAATGCCATTAGTGTTTAATTTATTTATATATATACATATATACATATATATATATATATATATATGTATGTATCTCTCTTCCCCTCTCTCTCTCTCTCTATCTCTTTATATATATATATATGTATATATATCACTTTTATTAAGATTTTTTTCCTCTACTTGTTTGTTTTCCTCTACTAGTTTGTTTGAACTAGCAAAGCTTCCATATTCATCAGCATTTCTAGTCAGTTATAGTTTCATAAGTTGTGGACGAAGTGATATTCACATGTGTTGCTGCCTCTTAATAATACACAGGTATACAGGACCAATCTGATTGATGCTGATATTACCATCTCAATTTAAATTGTCAACTTTTAGAGAATTGCAAAATTATAAAAACCATAAAAATTAAACTATAAAAATAAAGTAAAACGCATGGTGTGAATATTACGTGAAAGTTTCATGGGAATACATTCATGATTTGTAATGCTAAATATATGACCAACTTTAATCAGCCATTGTATGTGGGTCACCCTGTATAACAGGTGTGTGTGTGTTTTGTAAACATGAATATTATTGTTTATCTTTTATTAGATGGTTTCATGTCTCCTTAAAAGTTTATTGGGATCAGTAAAGTTCCAGGGTCTATCATCACATTTTTAGATCTTTGTATTCTTGAGTTCAGAATAAAGTGATGTTGACATGATGTTTTATTGTAGATGGAATTTATTGGTGTTTGGCTCTTATAATACCAGACATTACTACAGGTATTATAACTTCCACTGTAAAAGTTGTGTCATCATTGAAGAGATGTCTGTTGCTGTGTTTACACCTAAAAGTCTCTAATAAAAGCATATACTTAGAAGGAGTTAACAAATTTTCAACACACGAAGAAAATGTCTGTCATAATATTCCTTCTAAGAAGAGCTTGTAACTTTTCTTTTCCACAGAGCACAAGATAAAAAAGATCCTCTGAATTAAGGAAATATGTTAATAAAGGCTAATCTCACAAATTAATAGATTAAGCCAAAGGACAATACAATATAGCAAATTCATTAAGCACCACCAAACCAAATGAAAATGCACAAACTACTCTTAAAGCATATTGTATCAATTCAACGAGTTCTGACAAAAGAATAATTGAATATATTATCAAATATCTTATAAAATAGAACATAAAATGCATTACATCAAAGTAATACTAATGATATACTATAAAAAAAACAAAACAAACTAAAACCCTCTTGTTAACAGTAGACAATAGGCATGTAACCCTTGAACAAGTGATTAACGACTAACCGATATGTAAATCATTGATTGGGAAAGTATTATTCTTGTATTGCTTGTATAACAAGCCATACAAGCATAACACTGTCCTATCTCTGCTCTTCCAACTGCAATGCATCTCACCACATAATACTAAACAAGGATAGGTGTATAGGTACAGAGTTTGTTTTACAATTACATAGTTTTCGGTTCAGTTTTACTCTGGAGCACCTGAGTAAAAGCTTTCTACTATAGCACCAGACTGACCAAAGTCATGTGAGTAGATTTGATAGGTGGAAACTGAAAGAAGCCTGTTGTATGTATGCATATAAGGGGTAGATTATTTGTGTCTCCTTGTCTTGACATCATGTAATATTTGTAAACAAGAGTTGCAATTATGCAAGAATTACCATTAGTGTCAGCCATTTCCAATCTTCTGCATCTGGCTTATGTGGAGGAATTACCACGCTTGGAAGCAGGTGAGTCTAGCAATAAGAAGGGTATAAAACTGTAGAAAATCTACCTCACTGAATTTCACCTGACAAATACATACATGGAAAAGTCGAAGTTAAAATAATGATGATGATGATGATGACAAAACCAGATAGAAAGCTTTTAAGAGATAACTCATTTAATATTTGCAGGCAGAATTTTCCACATAAATAGATTCATGATGATGGACTCAATACTCATAATACAGTACAATTCTAAAATGAATAGACAGATACGTACCTAATTGATGATGTACATATCTGCACACTTAAGAGGGACAGCAACACATGTCAACACCACATCACATTGAAGACGAAATTGTAACTGACTAGAAATGATGTTGATGAGTTTAGATGCTTCTCTATTCCAATCAAAATTTATCATCATTTAACGTCTGTTGTCAAACTGGGGTGGACAATTTGACCGGACTGACATGCTGGAAAGCTGCACAAGACATCAGTCTGATTTGGCATGGCTTTCTATGGCTGGATGCCCTTTCTAACACCAACCATTCCGAGAGTGTGATGGGTGCTTTTACATGCCACCAGCATGGGAGCCATTTGCATGACACTGAGGTGCATTTACGTGCCACTGGCATGGGTGCCAATTTGCATGACACCAGTATCTACCATGAATGTGATTTTGCTCAGCTTGATGGGTTATAAAAAATCTATATATGAGTATGGAAAAAATTTTACAGTCCTGCATCCGGTACATGTCTAATGAGGAATTCTCCCTATATATACATAATGTATGTATAAATACACAAACACAGAGAAATATACATTTACATATATATATATATATGCATACACATACATACAAACACATACATACACACATATATGTTTGTGTGAGTATATATATATATATATATATATATATATATATATATTATATATGTGTGTATGTATGCATGAACATGTTGATGTACAAACACTTGCACACACATACCAATTTATACACATGTTAATATTTTCCTACAATTTTTTTTTGTAATTTATCAATTTTATCATCCTCACATCCAATTCTTATACCCCTTTATTATTCTTCAATAAGGAAACAGGGTTTACTTAATGTAATTTCTCCAAGGTAAATACTATATTATAAATAAAAAAAACTATCACATGAAAGTATATTTTTGAAAAATAAATAATATTTGCTGTATGACTATGTTTCATACCCTGCTGTGAATTTATATTTCTAGCTATTTTATACATCACAGTATTAAACATTTATTTTGTATCCATCATTCTTCACTGTTAGCCCCCATGGCAATGCACGAATGTCTTTAATTACATAATTTACCTATTGAATCAGAATTGAAGCAACCATATTTCCTGAATTGAGAAAGTGTTTAGATTCTGAATGTTAGGGCATTTGCTTTGGAAATTTTGCCTTCGAGGAACGCAATGTTATATACATATTTTCGTGCACATAACACACATACAAACATACATACACATGCACACGTATATATTCAGACATAGATATACTACACATACATAAGTGTTTGTGTGTGTGTTGTATGCATATACATATGTAGATATACATATATGTACACAATTACATCTATATTATTATAAACGCACAGCACATTCATATTATATGTGTATGTGTGTATGTATACCATTAGGCATATATACCAGTCAATATGAATTTTTCAATGTACGTACATTTATGCATCTATATATATATATATATATATATATATATATATATATATATATATATATATATATATATATATATATATATGTATAGGTATATATATACATATAAATATACATAGATGCACACACAGATACACATACACACACACATAAGTCTGGGAGGCTTAATATTTTATAGACTTCATCATAAACTTCTCTAATGGAACATTTGTTGTGGTCAATATTGCAAATAAGAAGGTCACTCTAAGCAAGAAAACCTGCTGAGTCCATTATGTGGATTCACAACTTGAGATTGGTAAGCTGCTGCCATAGGTGGTATTATTGTCTAATATATATTCACAACCAGCTATCCCTACCAAAATAATCTTTAGTATACATAGACACACAGATGTTATATATTATATATATATATGCATATATATATA
>NC_068994.1:41118906-41119758 GCF_001194135.2 Octopus bimaculoides | reverse complement strand
TATATATATGTATATATATTCTGATTTTTCTGCTTTAAACTACTAATCATATACCCACACGTTCAAAAGAAAATAAGTTGAAACAGAATTTATTTTAGGCTTAAAAGAGATAAAATATGATGAAGGCTGATGAAAAAGACTCACCGATCATCAGATCAGACTGCAGCCATTTTGCAATTGTTTCTGTTTTCTGACAGTCACAACTGATCCTTTTGAAGCTATGTGATTGGTATAAAATATTAAAATATCATTAATGCTGTTAAACCTCGCTACCTACACATCATGAAACAAGCATAATAAGTAGAACTGTTTCTGTGTCATTAATCTTACTAAAAATTGTTTCATCTTCTCCAGCTTAGCTTAGCAATGCAAGCTGCTTCTGATGTTTGGACGCTACATTGGAATTAACCACAGAATGACTTCATCAGAGAGATGTCCATTCTTTCAATTAAAACGGCTTGATATAATGTGATGCGTGCTGATGTTGAGCAGAGTGGTGAAGATCAGGTGTGGGATTGTTGGAGAATGATTGTAGGTATCTCTCTCATTATCAGAATATTTGTATATGTTTATAGGTGTGCAGGCACATGTGTGTGTGTGTATATGGAAACATACACATACATACAAACAAACACACACAATTACATACAGATGCATAGACACACAGACAGACACACACTCACAGATATGAGAGATGAGAGGAATACGAATATGTGCTATTGTGAATATTAATATGAGGCTATTACTGTAGAGTTAGAGTGATATAATCAAATTAAACACAAATATGTACATTATATTTATAAATGTGTGTATACATACATATACATATATATATATATATATATATATATA